>NW_020944019.1:135643-199668 GCF_900497805.2 Vombatus ursinus
CCCCCCCCCCCCCCCCCGCTAAAATTAGCCGCTTCTCCGGAGTCCGTTCTTCACTCTTGGGAGCCACCGCCACTGTATACAGCGCCACTTGGGTGATCTTCTTCCAGCCCGGGGCATCTGCTCATGGGACCGACCTCCTTTTCCACTTGGTTTATGGACAGCTTGACTTTTTGCAGGGAGCACTTTTGCAAAGCCCCCAGCCTGCTCTGTGTCCCTCCTTGTCCCCCTCCCCCCCTCCGCCTGGAGCCTTTCTCTTCATCGAACTCCACTAGAGAAGGTGACCTGGCCTGCTGTGCCCTTAGTGGGCTCAGGCCTTGGAATTCTAGCTTCTAAGGCACATGTTGGATTGGGGGCCACATGAATGGTAGAAAGATCTCCTTCGATTTGAGACTTTTGATTGCTTAGCTATTGCCAGAGGTAGGGATCGAAAATATGGGAGGCCAGGTGGTCAACCCTCTGCTGATCCTGGCTCTGCTTGGTTAACAAGCTGAACTCACCTAACAAGGCAGTCCTGAGGAAAACCTGGAACTCTCCAAACTCAACAAAAGCACAGGTTTGGAGAGTTGGGAGGGAGTGACTTCAGCAGCCATCAAGACCTCCCTGCTGTGCCTGAAAGGCTGGGGAGGCCCATGGGGGTCTGGGATTTTGTGTCCCTGAATTGATTGGACAATTTCATTTGGTTAGGCAGCTCTGCAGTGAGGGCAAGTTGACTTGCCCAGCTCACACAGCCGGTGTTATGCCATAGAAGGAACTTGGGCTCCCCAGCTCACCTATCTGGCCAGCCCACCATACAGCCTCTCACTACGACTCAGGCTTCCCCACCAAGGAAGGACTTGCAAAGCCCTATGATGGGAACCTGTGAGCCGTTATTATTACTCAGATGACTGTGTTGGTAGACGTAGGTGAATATGACGTTCCTTCCATTTATATAGCACACATGTTCCTAGCCCCTTAGTACCTTGGGCAGAGGAATGGATAACTATGGGTACCCTGTTATATAACTGAAGAAAAACAGAGGCTCCAAGACATTGTAACTGACCCAGCTCCACGCCCTCAGTCAAGTGTCTGAGCCATATTCCCACAGACCAGTCCCTCCAGTTTGTCCCAGAAACTGCTTCCAAACCTGTTGTTGTTGTTGTTGTTGAGGAGGAGGAGTTTCTGACTTTGTGACCCCATTTAGGGTTTTCTCAGCAGAGACATTAGATGAGTTTGCCATTTCCTTCTCCAGCTCATTTTGCAACTGAGGCAAACAGGGTTAAGGGACTTGCCCAGGGTCACACAGCTAGTAAGTGCGTGAGGTCAGATTCAAACTCAGGGAAAGGAGTCTTCCTGGCTCCAGGCCTGGCACTCTATCCACTGCACCACCCAGCTGCCTCCAAACCCGTATGGCAGGGTTAACCCTCAGAAGTCTTACACCAGCTGAAATTGATTACTCCCCAGTCCTGTGGCAAGAGCTCCAGGCTCCCACATAAGCCTTTCTTCTTCCCCCAAAGTGGATGACTTTGTACTTGACCCAACTTGTCACTCATCTAAAAAGCCATCAGTGCTGCAAAGTTCCCCTGAGAGGCAGAAATAGCAGAAACAAACTCATGCCACGTGGACTCGCTCAGCGCCTGGGTTGGTGTCATGTAAGTTAATCAAAGGTAGCATGCAGCAAGGGCTTGGTTTGTTCAAAAAGTCATCTTGGTTGTTGTTTTTAGCAGAGGGAAGGGAAGCTAGCACCAACTCTTCTTTGGGCTGCTGGGAAAGGAGACTGAATTGGCCCTTGACAGAAAGCCAGGCTGAGTCTGAAGATGGCCACTTCCCATCTGAGTTGATGGCCCTACTAGGATCACTTGATGAAGGGAGTCTGATGCTGCCTTGAATTGTTTTGGTGGCGAGTACATTAGGAAGCTTGAACACTGCAAATGTGAGGCAGAGAGAACTAAACTTTCTGTAAAATGGAAAAGAAAACGCAACTTTCCTCCCACCGCCATGGCTGCTGTCAGCGCTTTCTTAGGAGCCTTCGTCACTTGTGTGGGAGCTGTTCTCTGTAGGGCAGGAGGAAATGCCCAAGAAACTTTCTTACTGACTGGCCTTTTGTCCAAGGTGGGGTTGGGAGGGGGACCGTGGATGCAAAGTACTTTTTCTAAAAGCCAACTCCTTTATCTGTCTGAAGTGTTGGGGGGTGGCGCTAATGAAAAGTTCTCTTAGAATTTCCATAGTTAGGAGAAGCCTGATTTTACTTTGGTTTTCAGAGTAATCACATAGGTTGGTATGTTTGTTTGAAATTGGTCTGTGACCATCTTGTGGCTATTTCAGAAATGAATCTTGGCTATAGCTCCCAAAGCCCTTAACAGAGAGAGAGAGAGAGAGAGAGAGAGAGTGTGTGTGTGTGTGTGTGTTAGCCTCAGAGACTTGAGTTAAAGGCCTCAACCAAATATTTGGGATGACCCCTTTCAGTGCCTTGTGGCGAGCCTACTGGTAGCTTTGTGCCTTGTTGGGCATATGTGATTTCAGCTTTGGAACAGTAGAAATTTCACTTCTTCTGTTACTTGGAAGAAATTTTGACTCATGGCAGACTTTTCATTGATGGCGGGGGGGGGACGGGGGGGGGCCTCTGTGAAGCTACTTAGTGATATGCCCTGAGTTCAGAGGGACCTGTAAGAAAACATCTAGACCAAACCCCTCTTTTCTACTGAAGGAAGTGGAAGCCTAGGTTAGATTGGGATTTAACTGAGGCCATCCAGGTTAATAAGGAGCAGAGCCAGGACTTGAACTCAGTTCCTTTAGATGACTCACCTGGCATTTATTTCACTGGGCTGCATTGGTCCTCCTGCACTTGCCCTGGAATCGTTGGGGCTGTGTTTTATCTTCTTATCTGGAGTCTTCCCAGGCTGTACTCTAAACAGTTAGGCAGGAAATGATCCCCTTGACCTCAGCACTTTCCAGGCAGACACCTCTCTGACGACAGATGCTGCCATTCTTGCCCAAGGAGAAGCAGCATGGCCTAGGAACTAGGGTCAGAGATATACAGAAGAAAGTGGCTTGGTCAGCTCACAGGCACTTTTGAGGCCAGCTTGATGGCATGTCAAACTGCAGACATCAACACATAGTTGCAGAGTCTTTCCCCTGGACCCTGCTCTTTGTCCTTACCAAACACTTTGTGTAAGTAGCATCACCATTCACTTAGGTGCCCATGTTTGACCTCTTGGTATTTATTTTTCAGCAAATTAATGTGGGTGTGGTGTTGACCTGAGCCATAGGTGGAGCCTTGGAACAGGGCTGAGGAGGGAGGGGGTGGCGGCGGGGTCTCCCTCTAGTCATGAGTTTGCCCTGAGACTTGGGAAGGGCCTTGGTATGGATAGACTGTTGTGACTGGCTCAGGGTCCTGGCCTATCTCCTGTACTTCGGCAGTCTTCATTTCAAATCTCTTTAGACCCATCCTTCCCCTTCCTTTAAAAAAACAGTGTGACAACTGTTTTTGATGTCACAGTCAGCCCTCTCTCCCTCTCCCGTACACCATAAAAGAAACCACAGCAGCTTCAGCTGACAGTATCCAACTTGAATTCAGAGAGGCACCGAGAGTGGGCCTTGAGTAGAATCTGTGTGTGAGTGGGTTTCTAGCGCTCTACTCCACCTCATCTGACTTAGTTGAGGCCTTACCATGGTTCTCAGAATTCTTATTCCAGGCCACAGGCTGCTATGTCCTGTCTCATCCCCAAGCATTGGGGGCAACTGCTTTGTTTGCCCACCGAGAGAGTATCTTGGGGTCTCTGAGGCTTTGCTTCCCGTCACTGCCTTTTTTGGTGTCTGTAGCCAGTTTTGAGATCTCTGGGTCAAATGCTCTAAATTTAGTCTTGCCTTTCTCTCTCTCCCTGCTTTCCCTTCCCCATGTTCTCTCTTGACTGGCCATAATGTGGGATTTGCAGGCATTTTTGGCATTTGGAATAGTTGAACTGTGTGCTATGTTCCTTGTTTTTGATACAAAGCTGGAGAATTGAAGGGCCACCATTCAAGCTTATCAGACTCTATTGTGCGAGGCAATATCATCAGTGATTTCCAGTGGGAAAAGAATATTTAGTCCACCTCCTTCCTTGTACAGAATGAAAAATAAATGATCCGAGAGGGGAGATAGCCTACCTCCTAATCATCATCATCATCATCATCTCACATTTAAGGTTTGTAAAGCACTTTACAGGCATCACCTCAATCCTCCCAACAACCCTTCGAGGCCTGGATATTATGAGCCCCATTTTACAGATGGGGAAACTGAGTCTCGGAGAGGTGACTTGCCCAGGATCCTGGAGCTCAAAAGTCAAAGGGGCATGATGACTCAGACATGTGTCCTAGAGGCCTGTAGGAGGTTCATGGAGCTCTCTCTGTGGTGCTAGAAAAAAAAGTTCACTTGAGGGAGCTAGGAGACGGGGTAGACTGGCTGTCCTTTAGTTAAATGGGGGTGATGATTGCCTTAGCCTGCTTGGCTGCAAGGGACCAAAAGAGTCTGTGGCAGTTTGATGTGAGGAGAAACTTGTGGGGAATCTGAGCCATTTGCCCACGTGGCTTTGCTCTTACTCATTGTCTTCATATAATCTCGAGAATTTCATGCAGAGTTGGAAGAGATACTGAGTCCAACCCTGGTTGCATGGGCTTCCCCTGAGCCAGACTAAGGCAGCCAATCTAAGCCCATATCAGTCTGCTGCCCTGTGGTCAAGGGGGCTCCCTGTTGAGGTGCATGCTTGGACTAGATGGCCTCAGAAACTCAGGATGTCTCTGCAGCAGAGAGCCAAGTCTGTAGCCAGTGTGGCCATGGCCTGGCTGGGTTCAAGGCCTGCCACATGTGATGGGTTAAGTAACCAGGAGCCCAAGGTTATGGAGCTGGCAGAGCTTCCACTGTGAAATGGGGAGAATAGCAGCTGCCTATCTCCCAGGCCTGTGGAAAGAGAGGACTTGGCTTAGTGACCTCAGAACAAGGCCGGGGATGGGAACACTCGTGTTACAAACTTATTCTCTGATTTGTTTGTGGTCTGGATGGTTTTCTGGGTCAGGGGCGCTCAATAGAAAAGAATGGTTTCCAACTCAGTTTTAAAACAGTTTCTGTTCTTTGGTTACAAATCAGAACAAAAAAAAAAACCAAAGTGGCCCTGGAGGCCTAAGTTGTCATTGGGATGGGCAGGGCTCCCCATCAGTTAAGAGAAGGGGACTGGGCCAAGGCCTTGAGAGCCTACTATGAGTGGGTGGATCCGTGGGAAAACTGGCCTGGCTGTTCCATTCTAGGCTGTGTGAATTGCTTCTTTGCAAAACCAGCTTTGCTTGAAAAAGTGACTTCATCCAATTTTCAACACTGTTACCGAGGCCGAACAGAAAAAAGGCCAAAGCCTGGAAAGCCTGGGCTGTCTGAGGGCTAAAGCATTAGGGTGGGTGGAGGAAGGCCAAGTTCTTGGAAATGGTGGGCGATTGCTTAGACACCACCTCACACTTTGGGGGCAGTGATGTGGAACAGTCCCCTTCAGAAAAAACTCAGTCTTCTTTCATTCCTGTTGACTTTTAGGCTGGAAAGGTCCTTAAGTAAATCTGTGGCTTAAAACTTCGCTTCTGCCTTTAGAGTGAAGGCCTGCTTGGCTTATCGAAAAGGCTTATTTGGTTTGTAAGATCCCTTTCTAGTAGGGAAGGTAGCTCCCTAACAGAGCATCATTTCCTCTTTTCCTGTCACCAGGAGTGCCTGTGAGATGCCCTAGGCTCCTGGCATTTAGGAAAAGCTAACGCTCTGTCTGTTCCAGGCCTTCCACTAAGCACTGGGCATACAGAGAAAGGCAAAAGCCAGCACCTGCCCACAAAGGGCCCACCGTCTAATGAAGGGGAAGTGGCACGGGTAAGAGTTGTATCCTAAACTTCCAAGCCCTGGATCACATGAGACTGGCTTTTTAGCTTCAGAAAGTTAGGGGCATCCATTGTTTTAGGGCTTGGGGTCCGAGAATTCAGGTTTTGTTTTTCGAAAAAAGATCAGGATTGTGGTGTTTCAGTCGAATTGGTTTCCTGTGTAGTCATGTGTCTTTTATTTTGTGCACAGAAAAGTATTGTCCTGGGAAAGGCTCTGCCCATCGACTAGCTTCCCAGTGCCCTCCCCCAACGAGGCGCCCTGGCTGTGTTGAAATCGACCCTAGACAAAGGAAGCACCAGGGCAGCTTTCATCTAGGCAGGAGGGCTTAACAATGATTTTTCTTTTTCCGTTTCTTGACATGTTTTGACACAAGATGCTTCCCTCAAATGCTCAAACAACCTCCTTACAATCCGGCAACAGTGATAGTCAGCTCCTTTGGAGAGAGCCTCCTGGGAGCCTAACTGTGACATGGGACTTCCATGCCAAGCTGTGAGGGCCTGGGGACAGCCGGCCAGACTGGACAGCCAGACTCCTGTGCTTTGGGACCAGCCTTAGCTAAGTTCTCTAGACCTTCTTCCATTTTTGCCTTTTCCAGCCCTGGCAACTCTGTAAGACTGGCTCTTTAGGCAGAGGTGTCAGACCCGCGACTCCTGAGGCCTGCAGCCTTCCGGATAAATATGAAACTGGAAAAGACAGGGAAAGATGGAGAATGTCAGCAATGGGCAGCCTTTGGGAGCCTTCTTGCAGGTTGTGATTTGAGTTTGACACCTCTGAGTCAAGGAGGGAGTGCTTGAGGTCTGCCCTGGTGGAAAGAGGCCAGCCGCAGGGCAGAATCCCAGCTGACGATCAAGGGTCCTTTTGCTGCCCCATTCCTGGAAAGGACATTAGGCTTGGAGGCAGGAGACCTGGTTTAATCCTTGCTCTAATACTTCCTACCAGGAGCAAGTTGAGTGGCCTCATTGGACTTCCTCAGTTTCCTCCCCTGTAAAGTGAGGGTGTTGGGCTTAGCTTGGAGATTGTGCTATAGTCTGGGAATGCCAGAAGTCTCAGATCCTAGTCTGGGAGTGGGAAGGTTGGATTTATTTTTGCCGCTGTTTGGTGATTGTCAATAAGAGCTCATCTCTAAGTATGGCGTGAGAATGCAGGAGAGCATCTGCTGATCATAGGGAAGGGCTCCTGGAGTAGCAGCTGGGTCCAATTCCAGGAGTGCCAGCAGGAGACAGGAAGGAGGACATTTGGGGGCTACTTAAAGCTGACTTTTGTAGACATTTGGGAGAGCTCTCTTTCTGAAGCGTTTCCATCTCTGCTCTTAACTCTGGTTTCCCCCAAGTCTCCCTCCAGAGAGGGCAGCCAGATATGGGCCTGGCCGGCCTACTATTATGTCAGACAATGCAATGCTGATGATGACGGTGATGATGCTGTGGGGCAGGGCTCCTGAGGAGAGTTGGCCCCTGAGCCCCGCTACCACTACAAGGCTAGTCCTGAGGGCCCATATTTGCCAGCCTGCTGCTGCTGCTGCTGCTGCTGTTCCAGGCTCCCCTGGCTTCACCCCCCCCCCCCCCCCCCCCCCCCCCCCCACCCTCTTATGATGAACGTCTACACCAAGGTTGGCTTGGCCACTCTCCACTCTGGCCACTGGCACCAAGCCTGATATTTGGGTTGGACCAGTCAGTCATCTCAGAGCAAGTGAGGGACTGAGGGGACATCACATTTGGGCAAGTGCTTTGTTACATGTATTCGAGCTGTTCAGAGGGTTTCCTTGCTTCCATATGTGATCTCTTCTGGAAGACTGCCATCAGGTACTGACCTGAAGACAAGGGTCAAAAAGTGGCTTGGGATGGTGAGGGGGCTTTTGTTCAGAGCAGCACTCGGCACTCAGCCTGAGGCCATCTCATGAGTTCCCCACCTTTATGACTTTCCCTCTGGGATTACCAGGCTCATGACTTTGAAAAATCTCATTGTTTGGGCATGGTATCAGCACATCTGATCCTGGACTGGTGGGATTTAGTAGTCTAAGTGTCTACTCTCAGGCTGGTAGGCCCTGGAGTGGTCTGGCTCTGTCTGGGGAGAGGGATGGGGTGGTGGTATAGTATTTCAGTTTCATCTCCCAGGCATTCCGAAAGGAGGGTTCAGTCTGTGATATGGCTGGATCAGCATCTTTCCTGATAAACTTTGAGTTGGCCCTCACACTCAGCTGCAAAGACTTTCTGAAATGGCCATGAAATAGGTGCCATTTGGCCTGGAAAGGACTGTCTTCAGTTCACTCATTCGGCAGAAAGGCTCCACAAATCTAATGTGGTGAGACCTCTGGGAACTTTGACTAAGTATGGTGAATGACCAGCTTTTGTATTGGTTTCTGCTATTTGACCTAAGAGTCCAGTATAGCTCTGGCTTCTTCTCGTAATATATTTGATCAGAGTAAATGGTTGACAGTCTTTACAGTATGGACATTACTGTGCACACATGACTTTCTTTTGTCTTACTTAAAATATCACAATCCTGTATTTTCCTTTGAATCTTGCTAGAGTTTAGCTGGAAAGATAGCTGGGAGATTGGGAAGCTTTTGGCCACCCCTTTCCAGATGTGGCTTCTGTTTCTCTGGGCTTGTATACAGTTGGAAATATGAATATGATGAGATATGGGGACTGGGGAGCTGGAGTTCAGGAAGGGCCTAATACTGGAATAATCATGGTTAAGACATGAATGATGACAGAATCAAGACTTTCTTTTTTTTTTTTCCCAAAAGGAGAGAAAATAAAGTTTTCTTTCTTAATGGTGATTTCCTTTGTGAAATGATTTTTTAAAATGTCCTCTTTTCTTCAGGTTGCTATGGGAATTCCATATAACAGCAGGAAAGGACAAACATTCCAGTGATGTTGATGCTTGAGATGTAACTGGCCTGAGGAGCAGAGAGTGTGAACAGTTCTGTGGCAACCTCAATTTCACTGCGATGGCTACAGATTCGGGGGAGCCAGCAAGCACCGAAGATTCAGAGAAACCTGATGGGGTCTCTTTGGAAAACAGAGTTCGTCCAGTGGCTGCCGCATTGACAATGGAGATTAGGCTGAAGGAAAATGCTAGGGCCTTCTCTGCTTCTGGGGAAACCTCTGAGAGGAACAGGGTCTTCAGGAAGAGCATGGATATGATGGACAATGAGCCAGGCTCCAACTCCTTCCCTAAAGAACAGAGTGTCCAGGGTGCCCAGAGAACAGCTCAACATGCCACAAACAGACTGGGCAGGGGACAGGAGGCTAGTAAACATGACCGGGGGTCAAAGCCAAATCCTGAAGCCCCCAAAGACTGTTGCAAGGAGAAGAGCGAAAAAGAGATGGAGGAAGAAGCAGAGATGAAGGCGGTAGCAACTTCCCCCAGCGGCCGCTTCCTGAAGTTTGACATTGAGCTGGGCCGAGGAGCCTTCAAAACAGTGTTTAAAGGGCTAGACACAGAGACCTGGGTGGAGGTCGCCTGGTGTGAGCTGCAGGTTAGTGTGCCCTCAGTAGGGAAACAAGCCCTGTCTCCAGGCCAACCAGACCCAGGCGGCTTCTCCCTCACTCTCACTATCTGTCCGTCTTTCCATCTCTGTCACCCTCCTTTTTCTCTCTTTCTCTATCTCTCTCCACCCCCTTTCTCCCTTGCTCTCTCCTCTCTCTCTTGTCTTTCTCACCTTCCCTCCTCTGTCTCTTTTCCCCTTCCTCCCTCCCCCCCCCCCCTGCCTCCTCCCCCCCTCTCTCTCTCTCTCTCTCTCTCTCTCTCTCTCTCTCTCTCTCTCTCACACACACACACACACACACACACACACACACACAGTCTCACACTCTGTCTCTTTCCTCCCCTTCTTCTCCCTTCATTCATTCTCTCTCATCTGTGTCTTTTCTTTATACTAATTTAGAGGTGTGCCTGTTTGGGTTTCAGCGTGTTTCTCCTTCAGTAAAAAAAAAATCATATCACTCTCTGTAGCCCTCACTTGTAGAAGGAAGACAGTGCCCAGGTCCTTTGCCCTTTGGCCTTGCTAACTCTGGTGAGTTGCTGCTTTGTTCTGTTCAGGCAGGGTTTGGGCTGACTCAGGCTTCGAGGCTGGATCTGAGCCTTTTAGGTGGCATCTAGAAGAGGCCATGGCAAAGCCTCCCTTCGTACTGATGCCCAAGACCTCTTTGAAGTTAAGAGACACCACAACCCACTAGGCTGTCGGCAGTTGGGAGCTGTTTCCCTCTGGCTGCATAGGGTTACCTAATGCTTTGGAATGTAGCTAGGTGGTGCTGCAGTGGATAGAGCTCTGGCCTTGGAGTCAGGAGGACCTGAGTTCAAATCCAGCCTCAGACACATACCACTCACTCGCTGTGTGACCCTGGGCAAGCCACTCAATCCCGATTGCCTCACCCAAAAAAAGAAAAAAGAAACGTAGACCTTATGATTATGAGGGGGGGAGTGCAATGATGAAGACATGCAGGAAGTGAAGTGAAGTGTGGCCGGCTTGGCCTAGAGGTTGTGGGGAGGCTCAGCACAGGCTGGAGAGTCCAGGGCTTGGGGACTCAGCTACTTTGGGTTTTGAAGATTTGGAGAACTGGATTTCCATAGGATCGGTTTCCTTTGTCATTTTTCCATCCTCGGTATTTTATTTCTTTTCTTGAAAAGGGTCCCTGTTCTAGGCCAGCCCCTTTATTTTCCACAGGGGGCAGGGGGAAGATGAGAAATACAGGTTGCCCCGACTCCCAGGGGCTTCTGGGCTCCCTTTCTTTTTCTTCATTAAAAAATGAATTTCTGGGGCAGCCAGGTGGCGTCATGGATAGAACACCGGCCCAGGAGTCAGGAGGAGCCGAGTTCAAATTTGGCCTCAGACACTTGACACTTACTAGCTGTGTGACCCTGGGCAAGTCGCTTAACCCCGTTCCCTAGCAAAAACAAAACAAAACAAAAAAACAAGAATTTCTGGACATCTTTAGTTTTTATATGACCTTCATTTCCACATCCATCCCCATCCCTAATAACAAAGACAGTTCAGCCAACCCGACAAAGCCATCAGTCAACAGCATATATAGCATTGTACACCCATGGCACCCCGCCTTTGCCAAGATGGGAAGGAGGCATTGCGTGGGCCCTTTCCTGGGAAGAATTCAGACTGGCCCTTGGGACTGGCTCCAGTTTTGCATGGCTCTGCTGCGTTGCTTTTGTTGGCCATCGACGTGTATTTGGCAACAGCCTGGGCAAAGGGCTCAGCTAGCAGTCACTGAGGATTTTAGGGTCTCTGCATGGTGGGGCAGGAAGCAACTGCATCTGCTCTTTGGGCTCAGTTAGTTTAAGAAGTGTCAGAAGTGACGAGGGTTCCCGCTGTCCTCCGTGCCCAGTTTTCTCCAGGTTACATGTGGCACGCATGATGTAGCCAGATGTTCAAGGCAGCAGAGAGGCTTTGTTGGCAACATCTTTAAGTCTCCAATCCCTACCCACTGGGGAAGGGAAGGAACCGTAACAGGCATTGATCCAGCACCTACTATGTGCCAGGCAACTGCACAAAGCACTTTTACAAATACTGTCTCACTTGATCCTCACAACAACCCTCCAGCTGGTTGCAGAAAAGGAAACAGGCAGATAGGTGAAGTGACTTGCTCAGGGTCACATGGCCAATAAGTGTCTAAGGTCAGATTTGAACTCAGGCCTTCCTGCTTGACCCGAGACCTGGCACTCCCTCTAGTGGAGTATCACCAGCTGCTTCTAACTGGCATTGGGCTTTGTTTCAATTCAGGAAATGACTGAGTGAAGGCTCCTGGTCAGAGCTTCTGGGAAGAGTGTTGACCATATGGTATTTAAAGGAGGCCTGTGGAGTTACCAGGAGAAGGCTGCGAGCCCTCGGGAGGGAGGGGGCCTCAATTATAGAAACTGGGGGATAAAATAGGATTCTAAGAACATGGTCCCAGTTTGAGAGACAGAGAAAGAGATAGAGACAAAGAGGAAAAAGAGACAGAAGGAGAGACAAGAGGAGAGAGAGAAGAGAAACAGGAGAGAGGAGAAAAGCAGGAGAGAGACAGAAGGAAAGAGGAGGAGACAGAGAAGGAGAGAGACAGAAGGAAGAAGAGAGAAGCAAGACAGAGACACAGAGGAGAGGGAGAGAGAGAGAAGAGAGACAGAAGGAGAGAGACAGAAGTTGAGAGAGAGGAGAGAAACAGAAGAGAGATGGAGAAGAAGAGACAAGGAGAGATATACAAAGATGGAGAAAGAGATGGAGAGAGGAGGGAGACAAGAGAGAAGAAGGAGAGACATATAGAGAAGGAGAGAAAGGAGACAGAAGGAGAGTGGCAGGAGAGAGACATAGAGAAAGAGGAGACAGACAGAGACAGGAGAGAGGAAGAGAAAGAGATGATTTTTGGTAGATGTGACTTTCCCTTGGCCTTGGACTGCACGAGATCAGCTGAGTGTTTATAGAAAGGGGGCTTGGGAAAACTCCGCCCTTGGTGTGTGCATCCTCATCAGATCCCATTTCTGTCCCATGCTGCTTAGCTGGACCAGTGTACAATCAGGATTCTCACTTTAAGGAGATACTGAATAATACCATGAACCAGGGTGACCAAATGCTAAACGCTGTTATTAAAATGCTCAGTGAGGTAAGCCTGGGTGGCTCAGTGGATAGAGCACTGAACCTGGAGTCAGGAAGACATGAGTTCAAATCCGACTTCAGACACCCTAGCTGTGTGACTGTGGGCAAGTCACTTCACCCTGTTTGCCTTAGTTTCCTCATATGTAAAATGAGCTAGAGAAGGAAACGGCAACCTACTCCAGTATCTCTGCAAGAAAACCCCAAAAATGGGGTCATGGAGAATTGGACACGACTGAGCACCGACGACATGAGGTAAGCCTACCCAGTAAGGCACTGGGCATTTTCTTAAGTCTTTAAGGGCGCTGGGACAAGGCTGGCACCTGCAAAACGGTTTTGGACCCCTTGTTTTGAAATTGCGTTGAGAGACCTCATTGGCCAGCTCATCTCCATTGCTTCCTTTTGATAGTGGGGCGGATCGCAGCAGGCTGGTTGGAAGGGTGGCTCTCCCAGTTTTCCACAAAGACTGACCCAGCTTGAGTGGCTTTATGGGCCAAACTGGCCGATCTCTTTCTAAGAGCCAGTGTGGGTTAGGAGGAAGTCCTTGCTCTGTTCTCAGGGTCTCTGGGACCAAGTGTGGGCAAGTCACGATGGTGCTCCCAGTGTGCTGCGTACCTGGCCCAGGCAGCCTCCACTTCTCTGCTAGTTGTCTCTAGAAGCCCGCCCCAACCTCGTCATCATTCCTCCTCTGGCTAATAAAGTAGAGTTGGGGGACCGTGGAGTCCAGACAAGGAGGTAGATGCATGTAGCCAACCTGGGCCTCTGGCACTTTCACTTTCCCAGAAAACCTTTTGTTCTCAACATTTCACACTGAACACAAGCCCCCGAGACAACAACTGCAGTGATTTACCAAAGAGCATTGGCCCTTTTGCAGCACTTAGCATAGTGCCTAGCACACAGGCAGAGGCTGGAAGGTTTTCCTGCCCAAGTGCCCTTCCTCTGGGGTCATGGGACAGGTGGGGCACAGGGTGGAGGGGGCCTTCTGTTCTCTCCCAAGTTTTCTCTTCACGCTGCATTTCCCTATGTCTTCCTGACCTTCTCTCCTGCACTTCCACCTTTTAGGGGGTTGCCACAGTATTGTTTGATGCTGCCAGGCTGTCATGTGTTCAGTGTGTCCCTGGCCTGCAGATGTCTGGTACTTGGCTACTCGGATGCTGATGGAATGCAATCACGCAATTAAACCCCACATTTTTGCTCTTAGAAATAATATGGACACTAGTATTTTTGTATTGATTCTCATTTTTTAAAAAAATCCTTAAGGACACATAAGGGGCAGTGTGGCCTCACAGCCAGGAAGACATGGGTTTAAACCCTTGCCCCCGACACCTGTTAGCTGTTTGATTGATGCCCTAAAAATTTGGGTGCCCCTGTTCTTCCCCCACCCTAGACTGGAATGGAATCATTCAGCCCCCACTCCCATCCCCCAGAAGTGCCGCTGTCGGTGGGTAAGCAGCTTTGTGTGCCTGCTGGAGGCCTGGTGCTGACGGGTCTTGTTCCTTGGCACACTTTCTTTTTGCTCAAAGCTGTTGTACTTCAGTGCGGGTCTTGGCAGTGCGACCCAGATCTCCACAGCCACATGTAAGTTGTTTCTCAGAACTTGGCTTTTGACTTCAGCCTTTCTGATCCCCGGGGCTTATTCACTCTGAAGTGGGTAAACTCGGAAAACTGAGGCATGATTCATTCCCAGGACCACAGCACCGCTAAAAAGAGAACCCTGTCTGTTCCCAGGAATGAGCAACTGAGCCCTTCCATTGCCACCATCTAGGGAAGTCTGCAGGGGCCATCCCTCCCTTCTTGAGACAGTTTAGGCATCCCCCCGCTTTGCCCCAGAGAGCAATCATCCATTTCTACAAGACAGGTTCTGCCTTAGCAACTCTGTCTAAGCAGCCAGAACCTTGGACATCCATCAGTCAGTGAGTCACTAAACATTGATAAAGCACCTACTATGTGCCAGGTACTGTACTAAGCCTGGGGATGCAAAAAGAGGTGAAAGACAGCTCTTGCCCTCAAGGACCTTAGAATCTAATGGGGGAGACAATAAGCCAACATGTATAAACGAGCTCTGTACCAGATGAATAGGAAATAATGAACAGAAGGAAGGCATTGGAATTAAGAAGGGTCAGGGAAGGCTTCCTTACTCGTGTGATGACGAAACTGAGGCAAGCAGAGGTAAAATGACTTGCGCAGAGTCTCACAGCCAGTAAGTGTCTGAGGTGGGATTTGAATTCAGGTCTTCCTCACTCTGTGCCACCAGCTGCCTCATATCTGAGGGATGGTACAGCGAGAGAGGTTACATACTGCTGTTTGGTGAATAAGAGTCGCTCCCCATTCTAATTCACTGAAATAAAAGCAGCTCGAATCAGCTTTGAAGTGACTCCGAGGCTTTTGGGGTATGTTTTCCCTGCCCTTTGCTTTGATTGACCCATTGGGGGCCCCCCCTCTGAATCTCAGGCCCCTCTGCTAGTGTGGCCTCTTGGAGAAGTAAGGTCAGGAGCAAAGGTTCCAAGGCATTTGGCTTTTGAGGCGTTGTCCAGATTAGGCAGAAGTCAATTCCTATTTGTCGATCCACTCTGCAAGTCTGGTCACATCTGTTACAAGGGCTGGCTGGCTGTGTCTTTGGGTTCATTATTGACGTGCCTCGGGGCAGTGTGTTCCCAGCTCTCCTGGCTAGACTTGGTTGCTTCTGTTCTTTGGATGATTCCAGCCCTAACCCCAAGGCCTCATCTTGGAATCCCAACTTGATGCTGGGTTAGCTGTAAGCTCAGAATCAGAAGCCTTTTTGCTCAGTCAGCTCCTCCGAGTTCATGGCTTTTCTCCCCCTTCTTTTAGTGGGCCTCCAAGGCTTTCTGGCTCAACCCTAGATGGCCTGCCAGTCTGCCATGGCAGATTCCAAAAGTGGCAGGTTTGAAGCAAGTGTTAGCATTTGGCATTGTCATTTTACCACGTTGACAGTAGGGAAGTGGGCCTCACAGTCTGGGCTTCTGCTTCCTAGAATTAGTGGGATTTTCCAAAACAAATGTTAAGTGAATCATCCCCCTAATTATTTGCCAATAGGGGAGGAGGAAATTTGATCAGCATTCTTGCAAAGAAGCTTGTGTGGGAGTGCAGTTGTCTCATCAGCCTCGGACTGGGCTCCCGCCTGCCCTAATTGCCAGGCGAGCATTTAGGATTGTGAGTTTCCAGAGCTCACACAGGTAGTCAGTGGGAGACCTGAAAATTGCCCCCAAGTCCTGACTCCAGAATTGGTGATGCTCCTACCTTTTCTCTGTAGATTTGATGACTAACTCTCCCCTTTTCCTTCCTTTCTTGTGAATCTTGTCTCTTGTGGGTGTGTCTGGTTTTTGCTGGTGGTCTGAGAGAGCATATGAGGGTTAGCATTCCAGTCTTTTTTGCTGTCCAAGTAAAATATTAAGAGATTTGGGGACAATGTGGTTCCAGAACTAACTACTTGCTAGGTGACACCTGACCAAAAAAGCAGTGGTTGTTGGGAAGTCTTGTCAGTAGTTAACACAGATTCTGACGAAGAATCACTCTTTTGTCTGTTTTGGCTAGTGAATGAATGAATGGGGGAAACAGCATTGATATGTCACCTACTATGCACAGAGCCCTGTGCTAAGTGCTGGAGATAGAAACAGAAAGTGGAGCCAGGCCCTGCTGTCTCGAAGCTCCCATGGTGATGGTGGGAATGGACCCAGGGGCAGGGCAGATGGAAAGGCCCCATGGTCCTGAGGGGGCAGCACTATGGGGGGTGCTGGTCATAGCCCTTCTCATGGCTCATTTCCCCTGAGAAAACCAGAGCAGCTTCATGGGGAGCTTTCTGACGTCACCAAGATTCTTGATGTCTAAGAACTTTTTTGTGTGGGAAATGATTTTTAATCTCACTTTGATTCCAAAATCCCTTCTCCATTTCAGGATCGGAAACTGAGCAAAGCTGAGCAGCAGAGATTCAAAGAAGAAGCTGAGATGTTGAAGGGTCTTCAGCACCCCAATATAGTCCGATTCTATGACTCTTGGGAATCCATAGTGAAAGGGAAAAAGTGCATTGTTTTAGTGACTGAGCTCATGACATCAGGCACTTTAAAGACGTGAGTTAACTTGCCTTTGGGCTAGGGTGTGCAGGTGTGAGTGGGTATACGTTTGTGGTGTTTGTGTGGGGGGGGGAGTGAATGTATGTGTGTGGGTTGTGTTGTGTGCTCGGGTAAATATGGGTGTGTTTGTGATATGTTGGGGTGAGGGTGTGAATATGTGTGTGTCTGTGGCTTGGGGTGAGTGTGGCTGTGGGGGGAGTGAGTGTGGGTGTGAGTTTGGCATGTAGTGGAGGGGGTGTGAATGTAGGGGTAGGGGGAGTGTGTGGGTGTATTGCCAATTGAGAGTCCTCTGTTCCATTCTTTCTGTCCTGGACCCCCGATCCCCCCCCCCCCCACCCTAATATTTTTGGAAATTAGAATATAGATAGTCCTAAAATTTACTTCCTTAAGACTGTGGACTTTGTGAGCACACTCTGGATTGGCTTGAAAATACAGTGTTAATTCAGGTCTTTTGAAGCAACATTTTGGTAAATTAAACTATGTAGGAAATTTTCTTGCCTTAGAACAGCTGGTGACTTGGTGGTGAGAGGGCATCTAGAGGCAGGAAGAGCTGAGCACAAATCTGGCCTTAGATGCTTCTTTAGCTATGTGACCCTGGGCAAGTCACCTCACTGCTGTCTGCCTCAGTTTTCTCATCTATAAAATGGGTTAGGGTTAGGTTTTGCAAAGCACGCAAGTGCTTGAGAAACATGCATTTCCCTTTCCCCCCCTTTTCCTGCTTAGTGTTAGGTCTTGTTTTTATAGAAACCATTTGAGGAAATCATGGTGTTTCAGAAGGGGGTGATCCAGTGTCAAGTGTAAGCTCGTTGTCTTTCAACAGCCAAACATCAGAAGGGTTAGAGGGTCAGCAACTTCTCCGAGGTCACCCCAGCTAGCTCCCTTGGCCTTGATCCCAAAAGCAGGCATTTCTGCAGGTCTTGGGTGACCTAGCCAGGTGTTCCGCAAGGCTCTTTGTTTGCATCTCACCAGCTCTAAGGCAAAAGAAGGGACTTGGCCACTCCTCCTGGCCCTTTGGAGATGCCATACCCTTGCCTGTCTGCTGGTGGAACCTTCGCCCTCCAGGGGTGCTGGAAGCCAGAGCCAAGGCAGATGGGGGAACCTAGGAATACCGATGGGGAAGACACTGATTCTTTGGCTCCCAGGGGTGAGACTTCATATTTCTCCATGTAGGTACTTGAAACGGTTTAAAGTCATGAAGCCAAAGGTGTTAAGGAGCTGGTGCCGGCAGATTTTGAAGGGTCTGCAGTTCTTGCACACGAGGATGCCACCCATCATCCACCGGGATTTGAAGTGTGACAACATTTTCATCACTGGCCCAACTGGTTCAGTGAAGATCGGGGACCTGGGTCTAGCCACCTTAATGCGAACATCATTTGCCAAGAGTGTGATTGGTAATGTCTCTGGTTTTCTGACTTGGGCCAAGGGTGGGGTTCCTTGTCAAGTAACGAGAGTCTAGGGCCAGGCTCTGGAGAGGTGGCTTTTCTTCTCTGAGGGCTCCTCGGGTATCTTTCAGTCTTTTACTTTGCACTCTTAAGAAGGGACACAGAAGATGAGGGCGAGGGTTTGCTAGTTTGCTAACCAACACACTGAGGCAACATAGAATAAGCAGAAGCCACACCTAAATTCTAGTAGCGCCTGTGGCCAAGGGTCAGCCACTAAGCAGCTTCATTCACCTTTTGCTAGGAAGAGGCACCATTACCTGTGGTGAGCAAGCAGTGAGTGTGGTAGACATGTTTGTGCAGCATCCAGAGTCGCCTTTAGGGAGCTCCACAATGTGCTTCACATCCCGGACGGCTTTTCCTCCTTTCAGAAAAAGGTGTTGGTAATTTTCTGTTTGTAGGAACCCCAGAGTTTATGGCTCCAGAAATGTATGAAGAACACTATGATGAGTGTGTTGATGTCTACGCCTTTGGTATGTGTATGCTGGAGATGGCGACTTCCGAATATCCATACTCTGAGTGCCAGAATGCTGCTCAGATCTACCGCAAAGTAACCAGCGTAAGTCTGAGTTGCGACACGTTGGACATTCTTGGTGTCTGGTTTCGAGGGGTCCATGAAGGAAATGGGGCCAGGTGGGGCTCTGTGCAATGCTGTGATGTCGCCCTCAATACAGCATTTCTGGGTCTCTGTCTCTCTCTCAGCTTTCTGTGCAGATGGCTGGGAGGCTGCTTCAGCAGGTGATGGTACGAACCTAGGTTAGTGTTGTTTGGATGGAGCAGCTTGGCCCCATTGGAGCCCACACAGGTGATAAAGAGTTTCCCTTAGACTGAGGCAGGCTTGGGGCTCACCTCATTTCTCAGGCCCCCTTCATAGAGCTGAGGCTTACTATGCCTCATGGTCCCTGAAAGGATTGGAACTCCTTGAGTTTATCTGCCTGCCCACCATGTACCAGGTACTCTGGAAGCCCTTGGCAAAGCGGATGAAGCCATCTCGTTGCCCCTGAGACCATGGTGTGGTCTAGTTGGTCAAGTTTACTGTGGGCCAGCTCTCTTGTCAGGGGACAGCACCAATTCACTTACCTGGCTAGCAAAGAACCTTCTTTGCTAGGGAGCTTAGCGATGAAGCCGGCTGCTAGTTTGGCAGCTGTGGGAGAAAGCTGAGAATGCTGTTCTTTGAGGCCCCCCCAGCCCCCTACCCCCACCACGGCGGTGTGCTTGCCACATGGTACCTTTTGGCCTGTTCTGGCTCCAGTTCTGGGGGGTTGCCAAAGACCACCTCAGACAGTCGGTCTCCATTTTTTCTTAGGGGATCAAACCAGCTAGTTTCAACAAGGTGACTGATCCAGAAGTAAAGGAGATCATTGAAGGGTGTATCCGCCAGAACAAACGTGAAAGGTGAGTGTCTGCACAGCCTGTGTGCTCACCGCAAAGTGCCCTAGAGCTTGTTGAGTCAGTCAGTCACTCAAGCAACAGCAACAATAATTAAGCACCTACTGTGGGGGGGGGGGAGCAGCTAGGTGGGGCTGCTGCTGGGGACAGAGCACTGGGCTTGGCATCAGGAGGATTCACCTTCCTAACTTCACATCTGACCTCAGACACTTCCTAGCTATGTGACCTTGGGCAGATGACTTAACCTCTGCCTCAGTTTCCTCAACTGTAAAAGGGGGAATCATAATAGGATCTACCTCCCAGGGTTGTTGTGAGGATGTAATGCGATGATGTTTGCAAGGTGCTAAATGGTATATATAGATGGAAGTCAGTGTTTGAGGGAGTATAATAATATGAGGGTGTGAGGTGGCAGAGTGGATAGAGTTCCCTGCCTGGACTCAGGGTGACCTGAGTTCAAAACCGACCTCAGACATTTACTAGCTTTGTGACCCTGGGTAAGTCACTTCACCCTGGTTGCCTCAGTTTCCTCATCTGTAAAATGATCTGGAGAAGGAAATGGCAAACCACTTCAGTATCTCTGCCAAGGAAGCCCCAAATGGGGTGATGTAGCATTGGGCATGACTGAAAATGACTGAACAACAACAATAAATGTGTCAGGCATTGTGTTAAGCAACAAAGAGAGGCAAAAAATAGCCCCTGCCCTCAAGGAGCTTACAATTTCATGGGGAGACAACAAGCAAACAAATAAATACCAAGTAAGCTCTCTACTGGATGAATAGAAAATGATTACCAGAGGGAAGGCCCTGGAATGAAGAGGGGGCAGGGAAGGCTTTCTGGAAAAGTAGGAATTTGAGTTGGGACTTGAAGGAAGCTGGGGAGGTCAGCAGGCGGAGTGGAGGAGGGAGAGTGGGTCTAGGCCCGGAGAATGGTCAGAGGAAATGCCTGGAGCCGAGAGCTAGAGCCTCTTGTTGGTAAAATAACCAGGAGGCCACTGTCCCTGGATGGAAGAGTACATGAAACGGAGAGGAGTAGAATAAAGCTGGAAATGGAGGAGGGGGCTAGGTTATGGAAGGCTTTGAGTGCCAAACAGAGCACTTTGCATTTGTTCCTGGAAGCAGTAGGGAGCCACTGGAATTTATCCTGGAATGGGGAAGGGGGAAGTGACATGGGCAGACCTGAACTTTAGGAAGATCACTTTGGCCACTGATGGAGGGTGGACTGGAGCAGGGAGACTGAGGCAGGCAGAGCCCCTCCTCCCAGCAGCTACTGTCATGGTCCAGGTATGAAGTGATGAGGGCCTACATCAGGGTGAGGACCATGTCAGAGGAAAGAAGGGGGCATGTATGAGGGGTGCTGCCAAGGTAGAGTCACACAGGCCTTGGCACCAGGTTGGATATGGAGGATGAAGGAGAATGGAGTCCAAGATAAGACCCTGAAGGACCGGGAGGATAGTGGTTCACTCAGCAGTCAGAGAGAAGTTAGGAAGTATGGAGCCAGAGGAAGGAGAATGAGATCAGTTTTGGACATGTTGAGTTTAAGCCATCTGCTGGACATCCAGTAGGAGATGTCTGAGGGGCAGTTGGCAAGAAGCTGTAACAAGGAGCATTGAGTAGCTCATTTACCTTGAGCTCCTTCTGGGGCCTCAGTTTCTTCTTTTGTCAAATGGGGAAGTTACATGAGATGACCTCTGAGGTCCCTTCAAGCCGAAAACATATGATCCTTGTTCATCTTGGTGCAGACTAGTGACTATGGGGACTTGAAAGGCCATGGGGATCACTGCCTCAATGATAAAGAACAAGAAGGAAAAGAGGCTGAGGCTGCATCTGTATTTAAAACAAACCCCAGAGGAAAGATCTGGATTCCTGCTATCTTTTGTATTTCTCTAAAAAGAGATAGTTAAAGAGTAGATCATTTGGAATGGCCCAAGAGTCTACATCTGTCTGTTGGCCTAAAATCCCATCTCTAGGAGCCAGAAAGACCAGGGCTGTCTTGGTGGACCCACGTGCACCTTCATTGCCAAAAGGGACCAGGCTCGTGGGCTGGCTGCAGGAGCAAAGCTGAAAGATCGGAGTGGGGCTGCAATAAACGTTGGCTCTGCTCCCTTCCCCTCCCTCCCTCCTCTCATCTCCCTCTAACTCAGAAGCTTCCAACTAACAGGACTTTTTTCTGGATTCGGTTTCATGGAGACAGAAGTAATTAAGTAATTAAGGTCACCAAACCTGTCAATTAACTAGCAGGAGTGATGATGTTTAATTTTTTATTATGAATATTTTAAAAAGGGAACATGTCTGCATACAGTGTAGAACAAGGAAAAAATGGTTAAATCCAAAAGTGCGCATCTCTTATGTGAAACTGGCATCTTTTTTAAAAAGCGTGAAATGTATTCAACATGTTCCTTTCAGAGCTTTCTGCTAGGTGGCACCACTGTGGAGAGAGTGCTAGAGGAAGGAAACCCAGTTCAAATGCAGTCTCACACTGGGTCACCTTGGGCTTGTCGCTTCACTGCTGTCTGCCTCAGTTTCCTGAACTGTAAAATGGGGATAATAATAGCACCCGTCTCCCAAAGGTTGTGAGGGTTGAATGAGACAATGTTTGTAAAGTGCTTAGCACAGTGCTGGGCACACACTAGGTGTAGCTATAAATGATAGCTCCTCCTCCTCCCCTTCCACCACCACCACCACCACCATCATCATCGCCATCGTCATCACCAGTGTTTCCCTCTGAACTTCCTTCAGTTCTCTTTGGTGCATTTTCAGAAATGTTTCATTGACTTTTTTGGGGACAACCTTATTACAAGCTCCCCTTTCCTCCCAGTAAGAAAAACAAAACAACCCAATTCTTTTACATATAAAAGCAAATCTTCATCTTTGCCATATCCGCCAATGTCTGTCTCATTCCTCAACTTGAGTCTCCCCCATCACCACCGTCATCATCACTAACATTTATACATGTGCCTGCCATTGTGCTGAGGGCTTTACAAAGAGGACCTCATTTAATCCTCACAACAACCCTGGGTTGGAGGTGCTATTATTTTCATCCCTATGATACAGCTGAATAAACTGAGGCAGACAGAGGTTGAGTGACTGCCTGAGGTCACATAGCTAGTAAGTATCTGAGGTTAGATTTGAACTTCCCGATTTCTGTTTCAGCACCTCTCTCCACTGGGCCACCTGGCTAACAGCTCTGAAAGTCATATGTTGAATGTATTCTATATTTTTTGATATCATGGGTTCTCTGGAATGAGTCTTGGTTGGTAGTTGAGTTGATCTGAGTTTGAAAAGGCTTTCAAAAGGCCAAGAGGCAGCAGCCCCTAGGGCAGGGGTGGGGAACCTGTAGCCTTCTAGGTCCTTGGTTGCGGCCTTTTGACTGAGTCCAAGTTTTACAGAACAAATCCTTTTATGAAGGGGATTTGTTCTGTGAAGTTTGGATTCAGTCAAAGGGCCACACTTGAGGACCCAGAGGGCCACATTTGGCCTCGAGGCCACAGGTTCCCTACCCCTGCCCTAGGAGTTTCCACTCTGTTAAGGGAGTGTGGCCTGTATATGTCATGTTGGTCCACAAGGGAGCAAGGTGGAGCTGGTTGGAATTTTGGTGAGTGCACCAGATCAAATGAACTATTCTCAGCCCAGTTTCTCTTGCTTGCTCTGCCGCTGGCCCTGGCTTCCTTCCAACGAGGTGGCTAACTGAGCTCCTCGCGTGTTCTTGTTAGGTTATCCATCAAAGACCTCTTAAACCAGGCATTTTTTGCTGAAGACACAGGGCTGAGAGTGGAGTCAGCCGAGGAAGACGATGGTTTCAATTCTTCCTTGGCGCTAAGACTCTGGGTTGAAGACCCTAAGAAACTGAAGGGCAAGCACAAGGACAATGAAGCTCTGGAATTCAGTTTTAATTTAGAAACGGATATCCCTGAAGAAGTGGCCTATGAGATGGTAAGTCAGCTCCCTCCCCCAGGGCTCTTCTCAGCCATCTCTTTAGGTAGATGCCTCCAGGGGATGCTTGAGGCTCTCCTTGAGTTCTTGTTGGGGAGGGGGGTGTCCAAAGGGATCCACTTGGGCCAAGCAGCCGTTCCTCCTGCTCCATACCTTTTCCTGCCCTGCCTGGCATTGGAATATCTTTGATATCAACTCTCCCAAGTCTTCCCCACTGCCTCATCATGGTTCTTATGGGCTATACTAGGAGAATGGGAAGTTTCCAGTCCAGGCCCTGTGATGGACCATTGGTGTGGGCCAGGGGTGGGGAACCTGTGGCCTTGAGGCCACATGTGGCCTTCTAGGTCCTTGGGTGCGGCCCTTTGACTAAATCCAAACTTCATGGAACAAATCCCCTTAATGAAAGGATGTGTTCTGTAAAACTTGGACTCAGTCAAAAGGGTTAGGGTTAGAGTGGGAGTCAGAGTCGGAGGCATTTAGGGTCTAACCATACACCCAAGGGCCTAGAAGGTCACGTGTGGCCTCGAGGCCGCAGGTTCCCCACTCCTATGGGCCATCTGAGGACCAGCCAAGCTCAGAAGGTTGGCCATTGGTTTGGTGGCAATTGATAAACTAGCTTCCGGTGACAGAGGAAAGTCCACTTTGAGGGGGAGGGGGAAGGTATTTATCTTTTAATGTCACACCCTGAGGAAATCTAACCAAATTCTGTACTTCTCTTTCATTCTTAAACCCACTTTGTAAAAGCTCTGAGCTCTCAGTCTGGAAGGGACCTCCAGGGTCCTCTAGGCTAACCAGCTTGTTTCACTGATGAGGCCCCATCAAAGCTCCCAGCCTGCAAAGTTGTCAAGCCACCTGCAAATAGAGCTAGCTTTGGGTTTCTCTTGGATTCCCCTAATCCAGCCTAGAATTGGCCACAGTCATTTTTCCATGTGAAGAAAATTCTTGTCTGGGATATGACTTGACCTGGATAGGGATTGTGTTTTTAGGTAAAGTCTGGCTTCTTCCATGAGAGTGATTCCAAAGCAGTTGCCAAGTCCATTCGAGACCGGGTTGCTTTGATTAAGAAGACAAGGGAGAGGAAGCAGGCTGGCTTTGCGGGGGAAGAACGCCGAGATTCCCAGTGCAAGCCTCCACAGCAAAGCACTTCTCAGCTAGCTGGGACCGAGTGTGAAGAGACTGAGGTTGATCAGCACGTTCGACAGCAGCTCCTTCAAAAACAACAGACTCAGCCACATCACTGTCCTGCCTCAGTTCTTGGTATCTCTCAAGTGACCCTGCCCCTCTGTGTCCAAAGCTCATCTCCTGGGGGCAGGGAGGGTGGTGGTGGCTGGGCATAGGTGACTCACTTTGTTTTACAAGTTGTCATTAAGATCCAAGAAAGGGCCAATTCCTGGTGGTCTTGTGTTGGGCCCTTGATCCCCAATGTCAGAGGGGCCAGCCTTGAGAGCTGCTCAGGCACTTTGGATCCCCTGGAACCTTTTTCAAGAATTGCTTTATTTTATTGTGGGATCGGATCGCCTCATCCACAGGTGTTGGGCTGAGAGCTCTGGATTCACATAGTCATGAAGCATTAAGCACCAGCTATACACCCTAAATGTGCTAGGGATGCAAAAAGACGCAAAAGACAGGCCCTGTCTCGGTCAGGGAAGTCAGCTTCGGTTCTTGCCAGTTACACCTACAAGCCATGTGACTTTGGGCAAATCACTTACCCTGTATCTTGCCCCCCGCACTTGTTGAACTCTCCCTTGTAACAAAAAGAGATGGAGAAAAGGAGAAGACAAGCTCTCCATTTTCTTCCCTCTGCTTGGCTCTGTGCCTCAGCAGTGGTGGTAGCGGCAAGAGAGCTAAAGGCCCCAGCCCTCCATGGATTGGGGAAGGTCACAGGGCTGGATTAGGGTTAGAGCTCTAAATGCATACTAGTTCAACCCTCTGATTTGACAGTGGAGGAAACAAGCATCAAGAGAGGAAGGGATGTAGCCCAATTCACACTGGTTATAAGTGGCAGAGGCTGCCCTTTGGTTCCACCATGCTTCTCCAGTGTTTAGAGAAAACCAGAAAACTGTGTCTGTGGGTGAAGAGGGCAAAGTGTTCGAGTGGGTGAGCAGCACCAGCCAAGGGGCTGCTTTCTTCCTCTTGGACTTCCCTAGCCTCCTTTGGGTACATGTGGGCTTTCTTGACTCCATGGTGAGCATGGGCATTGCCTGGCATCCAGAGCTGAAGTGGCCTTTGGAGGACTTAGAATGGAGTGGGAGTGGGGGTGGTCATCTGATTTTGACAACTTACCCATAGTCAATCTTGTCAATTCATAGATCCCCAGGCGAGCCCAGTGAGAGGAAATTTTACTAAATATATGTGGGTATGTCCACTCCAAGGGTGCCAGTCTTGGCTTCCTGTCACACCACTGGGAAAGATACGTCTGCAGAGTCAGGCTCCAGTTTGGTACTCGTGTTGCCCACATGGGCCTTTAAGGGGGAAGAAACTGCCAGATTTGGCCTAACCCTAACTCACCCTGAAGGGCTCTTATAGGATCATTTTTAGAGGGTTTATAGGTCTTTATGACTTCAGTAGAAATTTTCTCTCTTCCTATGTGCTGGAAGACATTGCTGTTTTCTTACAGATGCCAGTTTTTTTTTCCCTCACAGAGTTTCTTTCTCCTTTTCCCCTTCCCCTTCTCCTTCTCCTCCTTCTCCTCCTCCTCCTCCTCCCCTACTCTCCTCTTTCCTTCTGCCTCCCTCCCCAACCCCCCCCCCCCAGTTTAGTGAACTTTGGGAGGCATTTAAAAGGTCAGAGGTCGGGGCAGCTAGGTGGCTCAGTGCATAGAGCATCGGCCCTGGATTCAGGAGGACCTGAGTTCAAATCTGGCTTCAGACACATAACACTTACTAGCTGTGTGACCCTGGGCAAGTCACTTAACCCTGTTGCCTAGCCAAAAAAAAAAAAGGTAAAAGGTCAGAGGTCGGACAAGTCATTTCTCCTCTCTGGGCCCTATTTTTCAGAGGAGGAGAACGAAGCTGAGAGGCAAGTGAAATGCCATAGCCATGTTGATAGAGCTAGGTATCCCTGATTGGACTCAGACCTAAGTTTCTCCTCATTCCAAGTCAAGTGCCTCAGTCTCCTATTTTATCAATTGAGAGAATTAGAAGAGGCAGCCTCTGAGACCCCTTCCAGTTCCAGCTGTATGTGACATCAAGGAGGAGAGGTAATGCTACCAGTTGAGATGGGTGAGCCCCAGCTCCTCACCTGGTCACCCATTTCCAGGAAGGGAAGTATCTGGGTTAGGATTGGTCTCCTCATTTTACACATGGGGAAACTGAGACTCAGAATGAAAGTGACTTGTCCAAGGTCATGGAAGCACTTAACTCCCAGGGCAGGGGCCTGCCACAATGCCAAGGGGATCTCATGGCTTGTTTCAGATGAATCCTGTAGTGGACTTGGCTTACGTCTGTGTGTCTGAGTGATCACCAGCTGCCATCTTTATCTTCATGACACCTCACAGTTGGCATGTTTCTTTGCTGCAGCTGATGGTCTACCTGAGGCAGGAGTTGGGGCAGTCAAGCATTCCGATTCTTCGAGTCAACACACCATGGCCTGCTGCCCAGATGTGACAGTGGTTCCTGCCAAAGCGTCTTATGTTCCCCAGACCAAAGCCCAACTTCCAGGGCACCTGTACCCGCCCCAGCAGCTGGTGGGACATTACCAGCAAATGCCAGGGGTGAGACTTATTCAGATGCTTGAACCTGTTTGAACTCTAGTCTCAGCACTGACTCTGAATAGGAAGGTTGTTTTCAACATTGTTTTTAACTGTTTCTTTTGGAATCAGGTCCAACAACACACAAACCTTGCCCAGCCCCAGATGTTTCCACCAGTAGCTGTCCAGCAGTTCTCCCAGAGAATGGTAAGATTCCCTGGGCTGAGCAGCCCCCACTTTTGCACACACCGCCCCCCTGGTGGGCAGCAGAACCCTTGGGGCTGGCAGGGACTGCCAGGGACTGACATGCACCGTTGGTGTTGAAGGCTCATTCTTGGGGTTGACTTTTCGAGCCCAGTTTGTCAGCGACTAATGCAGAAGACTTAGGACAGCCATCCCCAGGAGCAGCTCACACCCCAGCCATGCGTTTCCCCCCTTGGCTCCCTCATTGTCCCTGTTCCCCTCCACCCATGATGCCCAGGCCTTTGGAAGCAGTCACCAAGTGCACAGAATTTTGTAGGTGCCCAGCTTATCCTGTTGTGGAGCTCCGGGAGTCCTTTGAGTGGCTCATTATTACCCTTCTCCTTTCCCATGCAGTATTGTTGAGTTGGATCAGCACTCCTCTCTCCTCTTCCCCCACTAGTGTTGCGTCTCCTTGTCACTGGGAGCGGCATCTTCCAGTGATTAAGTCATCCCTCTGTATTGAGTTCAGCTGAGGATTCGATGCTTGCACAGACATGGCACATTGTGAATCGGGTGGGGGTGGGGGTGGGTTTTGGACAGTTGAAGGGAGCTCTTTAAGCTTTGGGGCTTGAAGGTGGGTTTCAGAGAGACTCCGGCTTGCATTGGATGTTGCCAAGTCAAGAGTGGCTTCTCCACTTTGCCCAAGTACCGTGAGTGTTGGCCTCATCTTCTTAGAGGGAAGAGACCCAAATCAAGGCATGCACTGGACACATGTAGCTCCTGGAGAGAAACTTGTCAAGGGAGTGGCAGGGGCTACTGAAATCCCAGTGAGTTTTCTGGTGGCCTTTCACTTCCCAGATCCACTTTTTGGGCACCTCCATCTCAACTGGCAAGAAGCTGCAGAGGGAGGGAAAGACAATGTCCTATTGGACCCGTTGCATCCCCTCTTGGGTTTTTGGTCTGTGAAAGCTGTCACTTTACCTTGCTGGGCAGGTGGGGGGCATACCCCACTTTTAGGGTGGGAAAGGAGCTCAGATCCCAAGAACCAGCTGCCACTTTTTGGCTTAAATTTCCCTGAAATTCCTTAGGGAGATTTTGAGCCTGAAGCTGTAGAAAACCAAAGCAATAAATTCTGATCTTTGGTGTTCCAGAGTGAGGGAATTTGAACTTCAAGGAAAACTGGGCTTAGTGATGATTTGCTTTTTAAAGTCCTCGGTGGCCAAGTCGGCCAGAAATACTGGACTGGGCATAATCTGTGCATGTTCCTTACCCACCTTTTCCTTGTACCAGGAACCCCAGCAGACCTTTGGAGCAGATGGACAGGCCTCAAATCCACTGACGTTGCCCTCTTCCCAGCACCCCGCAGCGGGCATCCTGCTTGATCACAGCCCTCGGAATGGAAGTCAGATGGTGGGCCTGACACTGGACACTGAGCAGTCTTCGAGCTTCTTGCCAAATCCACCCCCTGCTCAATATCTGACTAGCACCCAGGGTGTTCTCAGGGCAGCCCAGCAGCTCCCAGCCTCTCTGGCTGGCCATCCGGGGGCACAACTTGCTGCCTCCCAGCTGCCTTTAGTGTCCCAAGCACACTCGGTGGTCCAGCAGGATTCTGGCCCTCTTTGTGCAGGGCCAAAGCCTCACTGCTACCCGGTGCCTTGCCCACCCCGCCCAGTGGCTTTGTTGATGAAGGCTGCGCAGCCAACCCAAGATGCTGGGCTCCAGGAGCCTGATGCTCAGAGGGTCGTGCAGCAGCCAGAAGGCGATGGGAGAGGAGGCCTGATTTCACTTGGTGAACAGCAGCACATCTTTGTAGTGAAGCCGTCTGAGCAGCTGCCTTTCCCCAGCTATCCTGTGCAGCCTTCTTGTTTGGTTCCAGCTCCAGAGCAGTCCCCTTACCCTGTGCCACCCAAGGCACCATATGGTACGCCACCCACTTACACTATCCCCCTACCTGCAGTGCGGTCCCTCCATTCAGCTTCACTTCCTGGACAGCCTGCAGCATATCACACCCAGCCTTCTTACCTGGAGAAGCCAGCATATGTCATGCAAGGGACTTACACTGGGCGGCCTGGAGATCAGCCTCCTTACCCTGTCCTAGCCCCTGAGCGTTCTTCACACGCAGGGCAAGCAACTTCCTCCCTCCAGGCCGTGGACCAGGTGACGTACTTGGGCCACCAGGCGCACTCAGCCAGCTCTAACCCTGAGCAGCAAGCTCCAGATGAACAGCAGTCATATGGCATGCTGGCCTCAGAGCCCCAGGCATGTCTAGGCCAGCCACCAGACGACCCTTTGGCTGTTCTGAAGGTGGATGTCAGTTTGGGGAATGAGCAGCTCAGAGGTCCACCTCCTTCACTGGCCACTGGCGCTCCGAGGGCCAGGGAGGGCCAATCACATCCCTTCCCGAAGTGGCCTCTTCCCCTGGCCTCACTGCAGCAGAGTGGCCTAAGTCCTTTCTCAAAATCCACATTCGCTCCAAATCAGCAGGTAGTTCACCCTTCTTATCTACCAGCAGTGCCGCCCCATGAGCTCCTGACTCCTGAAGTTTCTCAGAGTCAGCAGCAACTCTCCTATGGCCAAGCTGGCTCCTTCCAGCAGCAGGCCCCCAGCCAGACCCAGCAAGCACCAGCTCTAGTTCCCCACTTGCCCACTGAGTGCAGTCAGATTCTGCTTTGCGAGAAGCACCAGCCACAGTGGCAGCCACCATTGAGCCCAGCGCCTGTCTCTGGGCCATCAGAATTGCAGCAGCAGCAGCAGCAGCAGCAGGCTCTTTACCAGACTTCAGGGGCAGCACGTCCCAAACAGCCACCCCTGCCTAGTCCAGCACAGGCCTCACTTCCTGCCCGGGGCATTCCTGTCTTGCAGGCCCAGCCACAGCATCAGGCTTTAAAAGGCCAAAATGTTCCAAAGGTAAATCTGGGGGAAGATTGAGGGGGTTGGGGTGGGAGTATTCTCTACACGTTGAGAAGAGGATTGGCTTCTGGACAAGGTTCTCCTCAGCCCTCGGTTTCCTCATATGTGAAAGGTCCAGACTGGCCTTGGGTCTGGCCTCTGGCCTTCCGTCTTTTGGCCGACACTGTCATCTGCTCATGATGAGAAAGTCTTGCCACTCCTCAGTAACTTTCATGCCTTTGGGAGCCTGGCAAGGGGGACTAGGGCAGGACCCACACTTGCCCTCTTTAGTCTCCCCCCCCCCCCCCCCCCCCCGCCCTTGTTGCCACTTTAGCCAAATATCTTCCTTGGCTTTACTCATGGGACAGAATGTGCTGAGCCCTTCTAGTTCCATGAGGGTTTGAGAGGCTAGTGAGTGGGGGCCTTTGTATCAGAGGTAGGGTTTGTTATGTGAGTTCTTTGATACTGAGTGTAATTTTTCAGCCCTGCTTTGGATATTGGGGCATGTTCTAGAAAATACCGTTTGAAAATGAAGAGGACTTTCTGCATTTGGTGGGGCCAGGACTGAGGAAGACTTGGGAGGTTGGGGTTTGGCCCTCTCCTTCAGGGAGAGCACTAGAGACTGGTTCTCATTTTTCTCTCTTGCTGCTTTCCCAGTTCTGGTCTTACTGGCAATGTCCGTTGTGTTCGGAATCTCGGCTCTAGCTCTGGCCTGGTGAACATTAAGAGAAAAAGCTTGAAGGGGGGCTGACCTGAGGCTATGGTAACTCCAGTTGGGGTCATGGCAGCTCCAATGGGTGCCCTGGACTGTTCAGAGGTTTGGTCCTTGTGTCTTCTGTCTCATGAGGGAAAGCTGAAGTTTCTAGGTGGAGGCATTTGGGTCACTCTCATCCATAGTGTCTTAAATGGGGCTTCGTGTCTGGGTTAAAAGAATACGTTGTGTTTTCATGGGGAAATCCAGGGGCTGGTCTCACCACCCCACCCCACCCCTGCCCCCTGCCACTGTGACAGGAAGCGATTAGACATTGGATTAGACATGCCAGATGTGGAAAGCCACTAGGGTTGTTCTGCATTCAATGCTCTGGTCACTGTTTCTCTGAACGTGAGGACTTTGTGATGGACCAGTATCCATAGCTTCTTATTGGATTGCAGAGATGGCTCGTTATTATTGGCAAAGGAGAGAAACATCTGTAATCTAGTCCAGGCTCTAGTGGTAGGGAGTCCAGGGTCAGCCTGTTGGGTTCCACAGGCCAGATCTTAGCAATTAGATGTTTCTCTCCTTTGGCCTGAACAAGATTTAGATGTCATTGGGAGATGTTTAACCAAATCAGTGCAAAGACAGTACAACGTAGGTAATGTTCATTTGGTGGCCTGGATACCACTGGGCTAGACACATGAGCTCTGAGGTCCGTTCCATCTCGAACACTTCCAAAGGCTCATAGCTGGATGTGGAACCTATTGGCAAAGCCTTCTGCTGCTTTCCCAGCCAGTCCCCAGGCCCTGAGGAGGTTACAGTATTAGGGGAGCATGAGCCAGTGGTAAGCTGGGTAGCTCTAGTTCATCACAGATGAGCAGCCTGGGGTTCCTGGCTCCTTGCTTGGTTTTGTGGGCAGCTTCTCTTTCTCATTTCCACTTTGATGCTCGTTCTAAGACATGTGTGGACCTTACTTGGGTGAGCACTTTCTGGAATGGCTGACAGATCTAGTCACATTTGAAATGCCTGGGGCAGGGGGAGTGGGGCATGAATATTTCAAGAATGAGGTTGAAGAGGGCAGCTAGGTGGCACAGTGGATAGAGCACCAGCCCTGAAGTCAGGAGGACCTGAGTTCAAATCTGGCCTCAGACCAAACACTTGACACTAACCAGCTGTGTGACCCTGGGCAAGTCACTTAACCCTAATTGCCTTTAAAAAAAAAAAAAGAATGAGGTTGAAGCTGCCCCAGCAGCCACCTGTCCCCGCAGACTGGCAGAGCCCAGTAGGGCTCACAGCACACATCTTTTAATCTTGGAAGGGAGTTCATCAAGTGGGGTTTTTCTGAGTCCCGGAGAGGACAAGAGATTTGCCAAGGCTCATATAGCTAATAAATGTCAGAGGCAGGATTGGAACCTTGATCCATCTACCTGACGACAAGCCCAGACCACTGAGCCATCTAGTTCCCTCAGTCTCCATGGGACTTCTAGCAGGGAAGGTAAAGCTCAAGTGAGGCACCTGGTGGATCTTTGAACTAGCCTCCGCACCTGGGAAATCTCCCAGCCACAGGTGCAGAGGTTGACTCTAGATTGGAAGCCAAGGTGATTTCTGAGTTAGCGTGTGCTGTGGGCTTGGGAGCACTCCCAGAGAGGAACCTCCCCCCACTTTGTTCCTAGTTACTTAGTGTGTGGATAATGAGTTGGTCCCTGAAAAGTTCATGTTCACCCTTTTGCCGCCTCCCCTCGCCCAGCCAAGTGGGGTTTGAAGGGATGGGCTCCAGCCAGCAAGGAAGCAGTGTGAATGGGCAGACTTGGGGCTGATGGGTAATCAGGACTGATGTCTACAGTGGCTGGCATCTTCCAGTTTTCCTGCCTGGGTGGCAGAATTGGCACTTGGAGGCTGACCCCAGGAAGGCCAATTTATTTCCTTTCTAAATGAAAGAAGAGATTGGTTATTATGTGCCTTCTGTGGTTTTTCTGGGTTGGTTTAGAGGCTTTTTACTTGGTCCCTAAGCCAGAGTTTCAGCTCACATTGTGCTTTGGGCCAGGGGACAGATAGTCCCTTATGTCCTGAGGTCAAGTCTTTTCCTCAGAACCCGAGTACAACCAAGGGATCGAGCTGATGGTGCCATCGGCTTTATTGAAGAAAGGTAGTTTCTATGTAAAGATCAAACCCAACCCAACAACAGCTAACAATAATAGCTAACTTAGAAGATGGCTAAAGATGGGAGAACAGAAGGATTGACTCACTTGTTTAGATTGGATTAATGAGCAAATCCGGACTGGACAGCCACTGACAAGGTCATAGTTCAGACCAGAAGGTGAGAAAGTGTGAGGGATGGGGGGGCTCTTTGGGCCTCAGGGGCAAAGGACTGACATTGAGTCTCTCTCCAAGGTGATGGGCGACCATTTTTCTTCCTGCCTTTGTTCAGAAGAGGCAGTCCCAGTCTTCCCTTGTTCCTTGTGAGGATCTGTGTGGAGGGAGGCATGTGGTTCCCAGAGCTCCCTGAGGCCCTGTGGCTTTGCCGCGCCCCTTCCTCTCAGAGCTCCACAGGGAAAAATGGTCCTTCTGGCAAGTCACATAAATGACTGATTACTTTGCTTTCTGATTTCTAAGTGGGACAGAGAAAGGAAGAAGATGACTGTGTTCCTGAAGACCGACCAAGGGTTTGAATCAGGCTGGTCTTACTTCCCACTTTGGCCTTCAGTCCTGATGCCATAGGCGTGTCTTTCAATCTGGAAGGGCCTAGTCTAGGCTGTCATTTGACAAAGGAGGAAAGTGAGGCTCAGAGGTCCAGGGTCACACAGTGATCAGGAAATAGGGGAGCTGGGATTCAAAGCCAGCTCTTTGAGCCTTAGACTCCAGGGCCTCCAGTATGGACTTAGCTCTATCACATGCAGAGCTCTCTGGTCTGTCCTCCCAGGTAGTAGTTTTTCAGCTCGGTCCCTGAATGTCTAGTTGCCGGAATCCACAGGAAGGAGCCCCCTCCCCCTTCCCATGCTTCCCCAGACAGACCACCTTTCCCAGGAGAGTTGGGTTTCTAATGACCTGTCTGTTCCACAGTATCGATGTGCCTATGTGGAGAAGGGAGACATTTTGTCACAGATAAGCAATAGGTATATTTTTGGAGTTGAAAGAAAGTTGTTAAAGGAAGAATTGCATTGCCTCCTCCTTCACAAACCTTGGCCCAGAGAAAGCTTTTGGGAACTGTCCAGCAGGTGCCCAAGGTCTGGCCAGCCAGCCTGGGGTTTTAGAGACCAGTAGAGGGACTTGGGTAGTGGCTACAAAGATGGGTCCTTCTTCCTATGGACTCGGGCCATGTGCCCCCACTGGCAGCTTTTCCCAGGTTGTTGGGGCTGAGGGTGATCAGCCCAGAAGTCATTTCACTGGGGAGGAGTCTGGGCTCTTCTGATCCCAAGGCTACATGGCCTCATTCTTGGTTAAGGTTTCAACTCTTCGGCATGAAGGCGTCAGAATAACCGTGTGGATTTGTCTAGCGCTTTGTGGTTCCCAAATGCTTTTCTTCCCCCAAAAGATTGATGGGTTAGGAAACTGGGATTGAGAGCGGTGAAGGGAGCAGCTCGGCTCCCAGAGCAGGGGCTGTTGGAGTCAGGGCTTGCTGCATTGGGACAGCCTCTCACTGCCCAGGGTCGGGGAGATCCAGGGGCTGCACAGAGCTGCCCAGACGTCCACATTCATTTCCTTTCTTTTCGCTCTCATACTCCACGACCAGATCTGGACACTTTCCAGACGGAGAACAAGGAGAAACTCTGGCCATTGATGGGCTAGTTTCCTTTCCATTGGCCGTGTGGTACACAGATTGCCTGGCAAGCATTTGATCAAGTTCAGCAGTGCCCAGCAGTATTGCTCTTCTAGGCTCAGAAATTGTCATGAAGCAGGGTCGGGGTGGTGGGGAGAGACTGGGGGAATACTTTGAAATTTAGCCATTTTTCTGACAAGTTTTGTTCCAACAGAGCTCACAGCCTGGAACCCAGCCACCAGTAGGAGACCTACAAACAGCCCTTCCGAAGGCAGATTTAGTCCGAGGGTGAGTGTGAACCAGTGAGTTCCCTGAGAGCAAAAGAGGGGTGTGTGCCATGGACCATTGAAAAGCGGGTGATCTGGTATTACCTTCACTGTCTCTCTTAAGTGGCCCCAGTAAGAACCATGTGTTTCTAGGCGTCCTGCCCCAGCTAGCTTGGCCCAGTCTGGAATCGTTGCTGACCCTCTGAGCTCACTGTCTCTGTTTTTGTCAGAAGAGCATGTTGTAAAGTAAGGAGCTTGTTCTAAAAAAGCATTGGAAGCAATTGCGAGAGCTCCCTCGGACCTAGCATTCCTAACCAGTTGAAGTATAGAGCAGGCTTTCAGCTGGGTGTCCTGTCTTCATGAGGCCTTGCAGACTGATGGGGGCTGCTTGACCAAGCTCGTTGGTCTAGCCCCACCTGGACTGGTGGACTTGGGCACACTTAGTATTTTCTTTGTTTTTCATGTTCCTTGATGACCTCAGTTAATAACCATTTATGACTTAATGACAAATTAAGTACAATTCTTTTTTCCTCGGTTTTGTTTTGTTTTTTGTTGCTCTGTTTTCTTTCTTTTTAAAAAATTCCATCTTCTTTCCCTTTCCCAATTATCTCTTTTGCCCCCTCCCCCCCGACCCATTGCAAAATGTGTAGGGTTGAGACAAGTGTCCCCATTAGCCATGTCCCCAAAAAAGGAAGAAAGAGAAAGAGGGACAACGATGTACTTCAACCTGCACTGAGCCCATCAACTCTGTCTGGAGTTGGGGCGCAGGTTCTGTCATGACTTAGGGAAACTTTTTAACTGACCTGCAGGAGATGATGTCTACATCCATTAGCTGTTCACTTGGAACGTGTTTTGTGGGAATCCCCAGTATCCCTAGGAAGCCCAGACAAACCCAGCAAAGGATCACGTTCCTCCTCCCTGTCCCTTCTCAGCAGCCAAACGACTGGTTTCTTCTGACGTCCACCTTTGCCCTCTCTTGCTCGGGGGGCTCTGACTTTCTTCTTCAGGGTCTTCTGGGCAACCTAGTCACGTCTGCTCCAGGGACACAACCTTTTCCTTGGTGGAAAAGTGCATAGCCTCCTTATTCCATGGAGCTTATATAATGTACTGAGGATTTCCAAGTCACTCACTTATGTCTTCCCCAGTCCATCTCGGCTCCTCTAGTGTTGGGAGCACCGGGGGAGGTATCAACTTTGACATTCTAGGAGCTGTGATTTCCCTTCCCCTCTCCAGCCCAGCCTCCCATCAGCTACCCAAGTTATCTTCCTAAAGGGCCTGCTCTGACCCTGTCACCACCTTGCTTAGTGAGCTCTGGGACTTCCTCCCCTCTGAGCCATCACTCCCCTTCCCACACTCTCCCTCCAGCCCAGTTGGCCTTTCCTGTCTACCTCACACATGCTATTCCATCTCATGCATTAGTCCTGGCATCTTCCCCCTCTGTACCCCTGCCTGCCTGCCCCCAAGTCACTGGCTCCTTTTCACTTCTAGTCCAACTACCACCTTGTCCCCGAAGCCTTTCCTGATTTTTCCCGTCAGATGACCTTTTCTGTCGGTGTGTGTGTCTGTCTGTCTCTGGATGCTGTTTACTCAAGCAGAAAGCCAGTGCCTTGAGAGCAGGCCTCGCTTCACAAAGTCTGCCTTTCTATCTCCAGCAGCCCGGCAGTACCTGGCACGGAGTAGACTTCCTTGAAAGTAACTGTCCACCCACTTTCAGTTCCCTAGTTCCCCCCTTAGCCACTGAGGAAGCAAGTTCCTTTCCATATAGTCATTCCACGTGTTATCTTCCAGTTCAGGCCACACAGCTCCCCCTGGTCAGCTTCCTAGCACGGGCAGGTTCCCTGAGCTCATCTTGCTTGGATTCTCTGGCTTTGTACTTTCTCATTTCTCTCCATGACTTTTTCTTTTTCTCATGCCTGCTCCCAGCTCACATTCCTAGGTTTCCCACCCCAGCTGGCCCAAATTGAACAACATGGTCAGCCCCTACATTGACCAGACAGACAGGCACATGACGAATCTTAGGGCTTTCCATTTCGGGCCGGCTTCTCAAAGCATCTCCTAAGGCCCTTCTGCTGCCGAGTGCCTGCTCTCTTTCATGGCCCCAGATATTATTTTCCTTTTCAAGGTCACTCACCCCTACCTCACTGCGTTGCCCCCGGGAAGTCCCTCACAAGACAAGGTTGGCTACCCTTAGACCGACTTGCTTACTTTGAGTGCCTTCCTAAAGCTTTGTCCTTGCCATGATTGATGAAGGGGGGAATATGGCTCTTCCCCCTCAGATCTGCTACAGGAAGGTAGGCACAACGTTCCAAGTGGGGCAGCTGCTTCCTTTGTTAATTACTGCTGGTTTGAGCTTGGCCTTTGTTGGAGACTCTTGTCTGCTCTCAGAGATTTGATGGCAGTTCTGTTTTGTGCTTCTTAGCCCTGGTGCTGATGGAGCAGCGTTGAAGGATGGGACCAGTGGGTCTGAGAACCTTGCTGGCAACGGGAAACAGGATCGGATGAAGCAAAGGAGGGCGTCGTGTCCTCGGCCGGAGAAGGGGCCCAGATTTCAACTGACTGTCCTCCAGGTACGACTGCATCAAAGTGCTTGTTTCACTTTGAAGTCAGAGAGGGTAACTTGTGGGGGATGGAATGTTGAAGCTTTTCAGCAGCTAGCTCCAGCTCTCTTTCGGAAGCCAGAAGCTCTTGTCCTTGTCATATTCCTCAGATTTTCCTGTGAAAAGATTAGAGTTAGGAGAGAAAAGGGTAGAAAGCATCCAGTTTAATTTCTGTTATTATGATGATGCTTTTAGTGAACAGCTCCCAGTGGCCACAGAGAAGATCCAGAGCTTGAAGGCCAGAAAGGACATTGTGACTATTGCAGAGACTTGAGCAGGGCATTTCCTGCTTGGCTGGGGCCCCCTCTGGGCTGCCTTTTGCTCTCTGCTGTCTAATCCCAAATGCTTTGACAGTCTTTTATTTCTTTCCATCTGTATCTTTATCACTTGCCTACCTTCTCCTAATTTGTCCCTTCCAATAACATAGCCTTTCCTTGTGACCCATAAGTACAGTCCAGTAAAATGGGGTCACACACTGGCACCCCCAGCCCAGGAAGCAGCCGCCCCACTTCATCCTCAGGCCGCTCACTGTCTCGATCAGAGTTCTTCAGCCTTTGCTGCTCCCCTCCAGGCAGTTACAGACTGGGTCCTTTGCTTCCTCTCTGAGGCTCAGTAGCCTTGTCTAGAAAACGACTTGTAACATCTCCCTCCTGCAGGACTGTTGAATCTTTGTCAAAAGCCAGCTCTTATAGATTTCTGTCAATTCTCTGTAGATTTTGTATGTCAGATTTGAACATCAGAAATATTTAGCAGGACTGGGTAAAAAAATAGAAAAAGAGATAAGTAGACTAGATTAGCTGAGCTCAGTCTAGAAGCCAGGGTACCCATGCCAGCCATGTTAAGGGCACCCTACCCATCGTGGGCCTGCATGACAGTAGGAAGCCAGTATCCTGGAATAATTCTCTTTGAAGCCTCGATGTAGTGTTTCCTACTTTCCAGTGAAGTTGGGTATGAACTTGGCCCCTTTCTCCCCTATTGAGTCAATCATGAATTTCTGCAATCCAAAGGGATCTAGAATAGGGCTGCATTGAAGCTTTAAAGTGTTGGGGTGATGGTCAGTGATCTTGGGGCGGGCAGGGGGGGAACACACGACTCTTCTGCAGGCTTGAATCTGGACCTCAGGACCTTGAACTGAGTACTGAGTCATAATTCATTCTGTTTGGTTTGCAAAGAAGGGAAGATGCCTGTGCAATCTAGTTATGCTATCTTCTTACTTAGGTTTCAATGTTCGGTGACAACATGGTGGAGTGTCAGCTGGAGACTCATAATAACAAGATGGTCACTTTCAAATTTGACGTGGATGGAGATGCTCCCGAGGACATCGCCAACTACATGGTAGCGTCTCCTTTTGAGTTACTGTTGCTTGCTTGTGCTTGGGGGTTTGGGGGGTCACAAAGAAGTGGGAGCCTCTGTACTTGGAACTAGTGTAAATGAACTGTGTTTTTCGAAAAACTCTTGGCTATTTTGTCGCTATCTTTTGGTTTTTTACATCACCAGAATTCTTCCCTTTATCTCCCCCCCATCCCTGCCAATCCTTATAATGACATTTTTTAAAGAAAGATCAGGACAATAAGGAGAGGGAAGAAAAAAAAAGAAACGAAAATAATCAACACAGCAAAAAAGCCTGGAAAATATCTGGCCTGTTTCGTACCCGTGACCTCTCAGCTCTTCAGGGTGGGTGTGGGTGTGGGTGAGGGTTCTGTCTTCTCCTCTCGTTTTCGGGGGCTGAGCTTGCTCCTTGAAGTTTTGCAATGTTCCCTTTGTTTTGGGTCGTTTTGTGGCTGTTCTTGCCCTGCTTCTTGGCATCTGCCACACTCGTTTCTGTCGGCACAGAATCGATGGCCAACTACTTTGTTTCCAATTCTTAGCTGCCATAAGGGGGGAGGAAGAGGGAAGGAAACAAGTACTCATTTAAGTGCCTGTGACGTGCCAGGCACAGTGCTGAGCACTTTTACAATTACTGTCTCACTTGATCCTCACAACAACCCTGGGATGGAGGTGCTATTATGATCCCCATTTTACAGTTGAGGAAACTGAGGCAGGCAGAGGTGAAGTGACTTGCTCAGGGTCACCCAGAAAGTGTCTGAGGTGGAATTTAGACCCAGTTCTTCCTGATGCCTGCTCCAGTGCTCTATCCACTGTACCAACTAGCTATTTCAAAAAGGGCTGCTATAAATATTTCGGTGCATATGCGGACTTTCTTCTTTATCAGTGACCTTCCTGGTACATAAGCCTTGTAGTGGAATCTCTGGATCACAGGGTACGAACGTTTTAGTCACTTGATTTGCATAGTTCCAGATTGGCTTTTCAGAACAGTTGTACTGATTCACAGCTCTACTAACAGTATACCAGTGCGCTTGTCTTCACACAACCCCTCCAACATTGATTATTTCCATCTTTTGTCATCTTTATACAGCACAGATTCCAAGCAGACATCAGAGAATAATGTTTTTAGTCAGTTTGTGTGTAACTTATATTTCCGAGGTGGCTGAGCTTTTAACTTACCTTTCATTCCTCTGCAGTACCTAGAACCCATAATGCATTGAGGAAGTAGGTCTTTGTTGATCTTAATTGGAACGTGGAAGTGCACTGCGTTCTCCCAGCATAGCTTTACAAAGCCCTCGTTGGCCCCGTTCAATTCCTTATTACTTGACTGTCAGAAAAGGAGGGGAGCTTGTGTGGTGTTCCTCTTGTTGGTTTCGGGGGAGAGAGAAGATCTGACTTTCTTTGATTTTTCCTCATGCTCCCTGCTAACCAGAACAGTGATGTCTCCAATTTGTCTGCCCCTCATGGAACTGGGTGCACTTTACAAAAGTCTTCTTCTTGCCTTCCCGAGAAAGATTTTCTTCTCAATCTGGCTCTACTCTCTTCCCATACTGATTAATACATTAGTCTCCCTCACACAATCTACATTGCAGCAAAAGTTGCTTCCTGGTGTTACTTTCCTTCCATGCCTTTCATCACCTGCATCCATGCCTTTGCCTAGGCTTTCTTTCCCCTCCTTGGAAGGCTCTTCCTCTTCTCTTCTGCCTTTTGGAACCCCAGCCTCCCTTCAGGCTTCAGCTTGGGTGCCCCTTCCTATAGGAGACCTTCCTTCCATGGCTTCCTCCAGTGCCTCTGGCTGTGTTTCGTATGTGCTTTCTTGTGAGCCTGATGTAAGCCCCTGAAGGTCGAGATGTCTCTACGTGTGGCTTGTTCTTGGCCAAGTCCAGTGCTCTGTCCTTTGTGGGACCTGACATAAGGCGAGAATGCCATTCTTGAATGGGGACTTAATTTCTTGGCAGGTTGAAGATAACTTTGTGCTAGAGTGTGAGAAGGGGAAGTTTGTGGAAGAATTGCAGGCAGTTGTGTGCCATGCCCAGGAGGCCCTTCGCACCCTCCCTGGTGGGGAGTCGGCTTCATCAGAATCCAGCAGCTGTCAAGTAAGAGCTATTTAGGAAATTGTGTGTATGTGTGAGTTGTATATATGAATGCCTGAGTGTGTGGGGGTTATTGTTTATGGGTGTGACTGTGGCTTTGTGGTTGTGTATGTGTGTGAGTGTGTGTATATTGAGTGTGTAGGTGTTGTGTGTGTATGTGAATGGGTGTGTTGAATGTAGATGTGGGTATGTGAGCTGTCTATGTGAGTGTTCCTATATAGGTACGTGAGTGAACGTGTATTAAGTATGAGTGTGGGTGTGTGAGTTTTGTGTGTGAGTGGTTGTGTTGAGTGTGTATTAATTGTATGACTGTAAATGTGGTTTGAGCGTGTGTGTTAGTTGTGTGAATTTGAGTATGTGTTGAGTGTGGGTGTTTGAGTTGTGTATGTGAGTATGTTGTGGGTGTGGGTGTTGTGTGAATGTGTGTATTGAGGGTGGGGGTGTGCAGTGTGGATGAGTGTGGATGTGCGGATGTGGGGATGTAAGTGTGTGGCTGTTGTGTGGTTGTGCTGTGTAGAAAAGGTCTCACTCTGTTTCTTTGTCATTCAGACAGGATCATCCGAACAAGCACAGATGAATTCTGCGCTCGCTCAAGGCTGCAGTGAGTACCTGGAGTCTGTTCACCATTTGGCATGATTTTGCCCCAATTCCCAGAAAAGGTGTTTGTAGGGAAGGGAAGGTGACTGTTAGTAAAACTCCCCCACCGTTTCCAAAGGACCCTTCTAGGGCCCACTAGGAAAAAACGAGGCCATGCGTCCCCTACTAGTGTTCACTCTGATCGCATGCACACTTTGGGATCAGAAGAGAGGTTGTCTAAGACTCATTTTTCAAATCGCCTTTCCTTTCCTTGCTTAGGCTCCTTCCAACAACAGTGGTATTTGGCCCCATTCTTGCCGATTGAAAGATGATGCAGAAACTGGAGAATCATTCATTTGGGGGGATCTCAAACCTGGCTCCCTTGGCTCTCTTCCTTGGTTTCTTGCCTTGTGCTGGACATTTTGTGGGAAGCGTGATCTGAGGCTCTGCTTTTGTGTGGTAGGGCATCTCCATTTTGTGGGCAAGCAGCCTTGGGGTGTGTTGGTTGTTGTGACTAAGCTGGAGTGCGCAGAGAGGTTTTAAAGGAGGAACTCAGAAGGGCCTGGCCTGCGTCCCATCGTTGCCAGTGGTGACTTTTGTTCTTCTAGCACGTTGCAAGCTGACGAGAGGTGGCTTTGTGTTTGGCACATCGGACTCCTTGCTAGTCAATTGAATGCGCCCGACTGCTCCGAAAAATCAGTGTTTTGGAGCCAGTTGCCTTAGCCCACAAGGTCAGAAAGCTTCCCCGGGAATTTAATGTGTTTGTGTCATTTTTTCTGCAGCTGACTCTGCTCCTCAGTCCTCCCCAGTTGGTCGCTGGAGGTTCTGTATCAATCAGACCACGCGCAATCGCGAGCCCCTGAGCCTTCCTGAGTCACAGCTCCTTGCTGGTAAGCTTTCCTTCTGTAGCTGGCTTTCTCCACCAGACTGTTTCAGGTTCTCCTGGCCCCAGAATCCTCTTGTTAGGACTCGGTGCTAGGCCCTGGTGTTGAGAAGGGGCAGAGAAACAAAACCAAGCACTGGGAGCAGCCGAGGTTGCGGCTCATGATCCTTCAGGTTTAGCTGCCAGGTGAAATTTGCTTGGAATAACCGTGGGTTTGCCTTGGATTTATACCCCACTTTTCTTCTCTTGCAATGACTCTTCAAAGATTTAAAAGACAAAAAGCTTCACAAGGTTAGAGTGCTGGATCCTTCTCTTCGTCACTTTCTCATCAGCTTCTCCTGTCCTCATTTCAAGTTTAGACGATCTCAGCATAATCTCTTGCAAACATAAAACTCTTGACCATGAAGTTGCTTCTGTGACTTCCCTTCTTGGAGCAGCCTCAGTTTTCTGCTCCATAAAGCTGAGAATGTAGAAGAATGGCAGTCTGTTGATCTGAAGCTTGGCAGGCGGGGGGAAGGGCAATTGAATTCAGCAGTGTGATCGACAAAGAACGTTTCACAATTAGGAGCACAAAGGCAGAGCTCCCAGGCTCTCCGCCTTCTTTCTTTGCCGTGGCTGGAAGCGCTTCATCCTCTGGTGGCCAAGGTTTTTGAAATGAGCTTCTCTGAACTGACATGGGCTGGACACTGGACACCATCTAATCCAACAAACTCTTATTAAACACCTTCTGTATACAGGCTATTGTTCTAGACGCTGTGGAAACAAAGAAAAAGTGAAACACAGGCTCTTTCTTCCAGGAGCTCCCAGGCTAATGCAGAGCCAAGATACAAAGAGGAAAAGGCACTGGGGTGGAGGTGGGGGTGGGTCTGGGGGGTTGGCACTACACTAGAGAGGCCTTTTTGCAGTAGGTGGGTCTTGAGGGAGACCAGTAGGTGCAGTTGGAGAATGAGGCCAGTCCAAGCATGGGGGAGAGCCCTCGAAAATGCCTGGAGCTGAAAGAGGTAGGGTCTTGTTCATGGAATAGCCATGAGAACCGTGTAACTGGATTGAAGAGTTACACTGGTGGGAAGCGAGGTGTAAGAAGACTGGAGAGGGAGGAGGGGGCGGGTGGTGAGGGGCTTTGAACGCCAAACAGGCCATAGGGAGCCACAGAAGGTTATTGAGCAGAGTGGTGATGTGGTCCGACGTGCTTTGGGAAGATGACTTTGGAGGCTGACTGGAGGATGGCTGGAGTGGAGAGAGATTGAGGCAAACGGAGCCCCCAGCTGTCAGGAGTTCTGGTCAAGATGACTGCTTGAATGGAGGTGGACTGCTTTAGAGAGTTAGAGTTGGGGTCAGAGGCATTTAGGGTTACAGCAAATCCCTGAAATTCACCCATGACCAAATACAGATCAAAAACTCCTATGAGAAACCGCAGTAAATAGTTGGGCAGGTAGATGGGGAAGTGGCTAGAGCTTTGGACTTGGAGTCAAGAGTCTTCCTATAGAGGCTAACTGTGTGAACCAGGGCAAGTCATTTCACTTCTCTTAGCCTCAGTTTCGCCATCTGTAAAATGGGAATAATATTAGTGCCTCCCTTACAAGGTTGTTGTGTAAATCAAATGGGATAACAAAGTAAAGTGCTTAAGGTGCCATATAATATACACTGGTTAGCTAGCTGGGTAATGACTCCTCCTACCCCAGAGCGGCTCAAGAGGCCAGCCAGAAGGAACTCAAACTAGAGAGATGAGGAGATCAAAGAAGACACTGAGCATGGCAGATCAAGAGACCCCTAAGGGAAAGAATAACTCCCCACCAACTGCAAGCAGACACAAAGGGAAAGAAGGGGGTTTTCCACAAGGACTCCATGAATACCTAAGAGAAATGAAGCGAGTGAGAAAAAGGGAAATGAAACAAACAAACAAAAAGCTCTGGAGGAAAGAACTGGAAGGAGAATAAACAGTTTAGAGGAGATTGTGGTCAACCTACGCCAAAGAACAAGGTCCCTGCAAACCAGAACGCATTTTAGGGTTCAAAGAGAAATCAGCAACTCCACGAGATGACAAGTAGTTAGTTGTTGGAACAAAGGCAAAAGTTGAAAAAAGAGAAGAACATGTGAGGTCTCTGCCACCAAAAACTGACCTCCAAGACAGGGCAAGGAGAGAGAATTTGAGAATGTTTTACATTCCCTGAAAACCACTATTAAAAAACCAACAGTCTGGAGGCTGTATTTCAAAATAAAATAAATAAATAAAAACCTCCCAGGTCTCTTTAAGCCAGGGGGCAAAATGAAGGCAGAAGGAACCCACTGATTACCTCCTGAACTCAGTTCCGACAGGGAAAGGCCCAGGAACGTCACAGTCATTAGCCAGAGCTTCCACGCCAAAGAAAAAATCCTGCAAGTTCCCCCAGAACCAGGGAAATACAGTCAGGATCACACCAGCCCTGGCAAGCTGGGCTATAAACCAACATTGTATGCCAAGAAGGGACCCTGGCACACCACATCCCAAAGGCAAAAGGTACAACGTACGACAGCTTACAGCAAAGAAGAATTTATCCTGCAAAGCTGAGTTATCTTCCTAGAGGGGGAAAGATGGAGCTTGAAAGGAAGAGAGGAATTTCAAGCATTTCTGATGAAAAGACCAGAGCTGAGGAGGAGGAAACTCTGAAATGCAAATGCAGAGTCCAGAGAAACTTAGAAAGGAAAATTTCTCTGAGTAATTCTCTGAGTATGATGAGGTTGGGCCAACACTCTACCAGGGGAGAAGAAACCAGAGTCCCTTTGGCCCTTGGATATCTTCAAAGGGTACTGAGGGAGTGGAATGAGAAAAATGGAGGCCCTGAGGAGGCACGGGGAGGGGAGGAGGACAAAGACCCTCACTTGGAGGGAGGAAGAAGAACGGCATGGAGGGACTTGCTATCTCTCCTGATTGGAGTGCATGGAAATAAGAGTACAGTACAGACACATGTAGGAGGAGCCACAGTGGGGGGACTGGGCACCAGAGGAAGCTCACTCTTCTCTGAGACAGACCACGGAGGGTTGGACCAAGGAGGTGGACAGTCGGGTGCAGAAATATGCCCAACTCAGTGAGCGGAGACATACTCGAAGACTGGGGAGCAGGGGGTTAGGAAGATGAAAACAAGCCCTCAACCCTGAAGCAGCAGTAAAAAGGACCAAGGAAAAAGCCAAGTCCTAGGAACCAAACTGCGGCGTGGGAATGTCATGGGAGGGTATTGTGCTGTAAGAAAAGACAACAGAGCTGATTTCAGAGTATCCTGGGAACACATGTAGGGACTGGGCAGAGTGAAGTGAGCAGAACCAGGAGAACCCTTTCTACAAGACTGACCGCATGCTAAAGCCCAAATACTCTGAAAGACTAATAAATTCTGACCAATGCAATGTCTCCAGAGGACTTATGATGAATTGGGTCACCCGTCTCTTGCCAGAGAAATGATGGGCTCAGGGTGCAGAAAGATACTTATTACATTTGTGTGTGGATTCAGCTTGCTTGGTTCTACTTATTTGTAATAAGGAGTTTTTTTCCCTTGTGGTCTTTTTCATTGGGAGGGGGTGGGATGCAGGTGTGGGGAGGGTTTGCACTAGTGATTCCTTCCAAAAAAAGAGGGCCTAACAGAGCATTTTACAAAAGGAACAGAAAAGAAGGAAACAGGGAGCACAGACAGGCTGGACACTTTTGAAAGTAATGTGCAGAGGGGCAGCTAGGTGGTGCGGTGGATAGAGCACCGGGCCTGGAGTCAGGAGGACTTGAGTTTAAATCTGACCTCAGACCAGACACTTGACACTTACTAGCTGTGTGACCCTGGACAAGTCACTTAATCCCAATTGCTTCACTGAAGGGGAGAAAAAAAAAGTAACATGCAGGATTTATTATTTACTTTTTTTAAAGTTTGGTACGAAATGGAGATTCATTGTGTCATATAGAACCCTAATTCTTTTATGTTCTGCTGTGTGTATAGAAATGCTCTTTTTTTGGTGTTTAAGTTCAAAATGAAAAAAAAAAATGACCTCAAAGGCTAAGTGGTTAATGATTATTAGGAATGATTGCTTCCATTCATTTGGTAAAGGTTTTGTTCTCTCCATAATTGAGGTGGATGGTTCCCTTTTTTTCTTGTTTTCTGATACGAGTACCAACAAGTTTATAGATTATCAATCCAAACTTTGGATCATCGTTGTAGGATTAGGGTTAGAGAGTTCATTTAAAAAAAAAAACTTAATAGTATTTATTTTGTTTCCAATTTCGTGTAAAGGTAGTTTTCAACATTATTTTTGTAAGATTTTGAGTTCCAAATTTTTCTTCCTCCCTCCCTCCTTCCCAAGACAGTAAGCAATGTGGTATAGGCTATACATGTTCGATCATGTGAACATGTTCCCACATTAGTCATGTTGTGAAAGAGTGCTCAGTTTTTTTATTGCTGTTTTGCTTTCCAATTTTCTCTACCTTTTTTTTGAATGAGAATTCTTTGTTCCAGTGTAATATAATGTTGAGTTTATCAAGCAGTGACCTTCTCGATTGGTTCTCTTTCCCAATCTCTTCGATCGTTTTTTCCCTATTTTTTTATTCAAACCTTTGAAATTCTCAGTCTGGACAGATTAATTCACAACATCTCTTTTTTTGCATATCCTGCCTGCCCCTTGCAGCTGTTTCCACGGGGCTGGTTGGCACCTTAGGGACCAGAGTCCCAAGCTGTGGCCACATTGCCTTTTTTCTTGTTGTTGAGGCATACTTCCAGGGCCATGTCGGAAGCTCCCAAAATTTCTTCTTTGGGGTCTCAGGCCTGAAAAACTGCTCCGTTTCTCTATATAAGCATATCAAGAAATTACTGAGCCCCAACTTCCTGGTAATTTAAAAGAATAAAACCACTTTCATTAAAGTGCCTGGTGCTAAGCACCCCCACGTTCTTGGCCTTCTTTGTACAATTAGCAGTGAAGACATTTAGTTGGGATTGGAAGACAGCAATAGTGGATGATGGGGGAATTTCCTTCATTTATGGGATCTCTTTTGACTACTCTGAAATTGTTGTTAAAACCTTGTGCCAAGGAAGATGGGAGAGGTTGTCTCCATTAGGGTCTAAGTTGTAACCTTTGAGGTCAAATGGGGGATTTTTTTTTTAATTTTGAAAATCCCCCCAGATCATTCCCCCTGTGATGGAGAGGGTCTGTACCAGGCGTGGCACAGCTTTAACTCGTTACTTAACTCCTTATTTCACCTTTTCTTCTTCTTCTTCTAGATTTAGGGAACACTAGCAACAAAGAACTCTCGCAGGATACGCTTCTCACTGTGGCAACCAGCCCACCCCAGGGTGAGCTTTTGGCATCCACGCCAGAACCCAAGGATTTAGCAGATGGTAAGACTTCTGAGCATGCTGGTCCTGAAACTGAACAGCTAGCCCATCCTCATCAGGCAGAAGAGAGCAAGATGCCAATGGTCCATTCTGCAGGGAGTTCACAGGGCCCCGCTGTTTCAGTACATCCTGCTCAGATTGAGCTTGGGGAGTCTATCAGCCGAGTCCCTGGCACACGTCTGCCTGCGTATCCAGGACGCCAAGCTGAGGACCACCTGGCTTTAGGTGTTTCCCACCCTGGAGAGTCAACTGCATTCACCGAGAGCTCAGTTCCACTACAGGTGTGTGTGTCTGAGCCAAGCCCTCAGTCCTCCTCAGTGCAGTGGCCACCTGGGTGTGGCACCTTGGCCTCTCAAGAGGGGGCAGCCTCCATGTGCATGGAGGCCACTTCTGCCCCTCAGTTGGTCACACTTGCTCAGAGCCCAGGCCTTGATCCAGCCCCTCTTCATCCCTCCTCCGTGCCTGAGGGAGATGGTGAAAGACCTCCAAAATTAGAATTTGTAGACAACCGCATTAAAACCTTGGATGAAAAATTAAGAAACTTGCTGTATCAAGAGCACAGCACATCTGGTCTCTGCCCCGAGAGTCAGAAGGACGCCACAAACCTAGAGTCTCCATTTTCTTCTTCCTCCTCGGCCGAGGAGATGCTCTGTGGCCCTGGGCCCGAAGTTCTGTGTGCGGGGTATCGCCGGAGACAGGGCAGCCTCGCACAATGGGCCAGTGCACAGCAGGCCAAGTCTGAGCTTCTGTCTCTCCCTGCTGTGGCTCAGCCTGCTCATGTAGCCGTGCTCAAAAGGGAGCCAGTCAGTGTGACCACCTCGGTATCCAGTGAGTTGGGTTTGCATGTAAGTATCTCTTCTTCTTCCCTCAGAGGGCAAAGTGGCCTGGGCCAAAGGTGTGGGAGCTGAGACTTGGCCAGTGTAGGTTCTCCCCCGACTAATGCAGCTTATAGCCCCTCTGATGGAAAAATCTCCCACCCTGCAGCCAACCTGAATTCAGTTCAGCTGGCTGGGGGAGAACAGCCAGTGCGTCAGGTCCCAGGTCTGCCAGGGCATGGCCTTTGATACTTCTTGATCGCTTCCAGGCCACAGTCAGGTGGCTGAGGTTGGGGCTTGGTGGAGGAAGCCCTCTAGTGAACTGAGTGAGTGAGTAGACCCTGGGCTAGGGACAGGGGGAGATGGGCACTTTTTTCTCGGGGGAGCAGACATGCCACCATACTGTTTGGAGTTGAAAGGGGCCTCAGAAACTCAGAAGCCATCTGGTCTATCCCTAAGAATAGAGCTTCCCAAGATCCCACAGGTAGGAAGGAGTATGAAGCAGAGACCAGAAACCATCTCCAGGGCTGGTTCGCAGGCCACAGTACTCAACCGCTCAGGACAGCCCCTAAGCATGCCTGACTAACACAGTGGTCTGGCTTTGCTAGGGTCGACGGGCAGGAAAATCCCAAACCTATTCTCCACTTCCTCTTAGGAGAGTTTCCCTCCAGCCAAAAAAGCTTTGTGCCTCTTGGGATCTCATGGGGCTGCTGAGTTTCCCCAATCCCAAGCCATCTTCCTCTTCCACTCCTTGTCGCACGCCTCCTTTTTGAGTGTGTTCTTTGGGAGGAGATTCCACAGTAGCCTGGAGTAAACTCAAAGGGACCTCGCACTGTCTTGCACTCCCTGTCAGCCTCAAAGGGTGTGTTACTGCACCGAGGCCCATCCCCAGCAGCCAGCTCTCCTTAGAATAATGTGTTGAATTGGTTTTCTGGGAACCCTAGAGGAAGACACATGTTCTGCTTCCAGTGTTAGGCCTTCACCTGATGCCTGCCTGGATTGAGGCCCTAGTTTAACCAGTTCCTGAAGCTTTCTGGGTAGGAGAGCCTGAGCTGGCCTTTGGACTTTTCCTTCCGTTGGCCCTTTTTCAGGATCCAAAGAGGTAGTTGTTGCATTTCTAGTAATCTCTCGGATGATGGCCCTCTCTAGCTCTTCCCAGATTATGTGGCCCCTTGAGGAATCCCAGTCACAAGGCTTTGGGAGTACAAAGAAGCAAAGAAGGAAGGAAGGGATGGATTTATATGGCACCTACTAGGTTCCAGGCCTTGTGCTAAGCCCTTTGCCAATATGAGCGTGCATTTGATCCTCCCAGGAACCCTGGGAGGGAAGGGGTAATATCCCCATTTTATAGATGAGGAAACTGAGGCAGACAGAGGTGAAGTGACCTGCCCAGGGTCACTTAACTGGTCAGTGTCTGAGGTCAGATTTGGAACTCTGGTCTTCCTGACTGCAGGTCCAGCTCTCCCTCCGACATGGCGCCCCTAGCTGCTTGCCTAGAGAAGAAGAGTTTCAGTCTGAGCTGAGGGGGAAAGTAGAGTTCTCATTTCCTCCAGCGAGGTGGGCTGAGGTGCCCTAGAGGCCATTCATTCTATTTGTGGTCAGGAACAAACCAAGCGCATGAAATCTGTTTGGCCCCTCCCAGTTCTCTAGAAGAACCCTTGGAGCTGTTGGCAAGATCAGTTTGGCAGTTATCGCCATGTGTTTTTCTTGCTCTTTTCTCCTTCAGGAGACGTCCCCCGATGCTTCCCTTCCAGGGGACCCTGAAGCCTACCCTGCTTCCGTGTTGAGTGGTGGCAGCGACAGCGGCTGTGGTGGTGGCAGCATCTTCCATCTGCACACAGGAGGTGGATATTTTGGCCTAAGCTTTACTTGTCCTAGTCTCAGAAATCCTATTAGCAAGAAATCCTAGACTCGCAAATTAAAAAGCTGGGCATACAGGCTCCAGCAGTCAACCAGCTTTGGCAAGAAATCCAAAGCCTGTCAAGGTAGTGTTCTTACAGTCAGGGCCATAGACTAGGTAACATTATTTCACTTCCTTTGGGGATTTTGCTTTTCATGAACAAGTGTCCTCACTTTTCCCACCAAGCCCATGTTTGCGACACGTCTCATAAATGCTGCTGTCGCCATGCTTTGCTTTCTGTAACCAGTCTGTTCCCATTTTTCATTTCACGTAGAAGCTCAGATTGAGAAAGTGTCTTGTGGCACCTGATTCCGAGCTTGGGAACCAGCGGGCTGTTCTGCAGTCTTGCATTGACACAGTGTAAACTATGTAGGCCAAGTGAAGCTTCTTTCTTCTGCTTTCCTGGGGGTCTGATGAACACATGAAATCTTGACGAATGCTGTTCTTGTTTGTGTGTTTATTGTTGGACCACACTTGCAGTGGAGATGGAGATGGAGATGAGGTCCAAAGTTGCTTCAGCCCCACTGCCTCAGGCAGGAGAATCTGCGTTTCTCAATAGGTGCATAGCAACTGGCTCATTTCAGCGGGGCAGGTTCCAGGTTGGTGTCTCAGCTTACTCCTTTGTTCAGAAATTTTTTTGGGGGGGATGTAGAATCCGGACTTGTGATTTCCTTTTCCCTATGCTGTACGGGGTGCTAGGTAGCATAGTCTCTCCTGATTCGCTTGTCTCTGATGCATTCGTGATCCAGTATTAGGTATTCACTTTCTCTGTGTTGGGGCCGGCCCTTCTTGTAGGTGTCCCTGCCAGGACCTAGTGAATGCTGTCGGCCCTCTCCGTCCCTGGGGTCAGCAGGTGGGGTTCTTTAACGGCCTTTGGCTCCCCTCAGGCCAGCTAGCTGTGTGTGCAGATTTTCCCTGAGGATGTTCTCTCTGTCACTCGACTCTCTTTGTGCCTCAGGTTGTCACTGTACCTCATCAGCAGGTGAATAAAGTTGCTTTTTGTGACAGAGACTGTGTGCCCACAACCAAACAGGTCCTGACCAGTCCTAGCAAAGATGCTGGAAAGGAGACTTGGCTTCCTTCGGCCACCCCCAGTTCTCGTCCTGAACCTCACAAAGGTGACCAAGGCTTGAAAGAAGGGGAAAACCTTTTGTCTGTCAGCACAGTATGTGACACTGATCTAGCCTCTGCTACTGAGAGTAGTGCACAGTCTGGGCCTGAGCCCCCCGGGGGAGCTGTTTGCACCCAGCTGAGCTCAGAGAGTGAGTCTTCTGCTCCTCTCGGCCCCTCAGAAGAGTTGGTGGGAAGTCCCAGTGAAGAGAACGGCTGTTGCTTACTAGTCCAAGAAGAATTGCCCTATGCTCAGACCCAGAGTGCACTTTTCTATTCTCCATCCTCCCCGATGAGTAGTGACGATGAATCCGAAATCGAAGATGAGGACTTGAAAGTGGAGCTTCAGAAATTACGGGAAAAGTAAGTACTACTTTTGTCATCTCAGCCACCTGGCTTGCTGAGCTCAGAATTCAGGTTGAGATAGGCCCGGAATTCGGGATTGAGAAGCCAAAAGGGGGTGGAATTGCCATGAACCCTAAGAAAGCCCTGACAGGAACACTGCAGCGCTTGCTTGAGGGTTAGCTTTAGAAGCTTCAATTTTGATGGCAAGTTTTCTTCTTCTCCTTTAATCAACAAGCATTTGTTAAGAACTTCCTTAAGCGGCCAGATTCCGGTGATTCAAAGATAACAATAAATAGTGGCTGCCCTCATTTGCTTTTTTTTTTTAATTACACTTAGTCATTTCCAAGAAGATTCAAATTATTACCTTATTATTAAGTGTTTTTTATTATTATGTAATTATTACGTGTTTTGCCGATTTTTGGATTTGCTTTTTAAGTGCAGTGCACAAAACATAGAATACTCTTTGTTTGATTAAGTTTTGAGATGTGGAATACTTAACTGTTACCCAAAAAAACCCAATCTTTTTCAGAGTATCTGAATTCAATAGTTATATATCTTTTTAGATATTTAGATACCTTTAAATGCAGTCACAAGCTAAACAGAAAATGAATCCCATGCTTCTGAAACACTTAATTTCCCAAGTGTTCATGGAACATCTGTGTCACTGCAGACTTTGGTAGGTTTCTCTGTTTTCTCTAATGCTGAAGACTAGGACGCCACTCTTTCTCTACTGTCTAGATGACAGATGACTGGACTGGATCACAAAGTTTTCGAATGCCTGGTTTGCATTTGCTCGTAACTCTGCTAAGAAATCCCTGTTTTCTTTGGGAGTTTCCATGAGTTAGAAGGCCCCTCAGCCCTGTAATCGAATCTGAGCCCCTCTGACTAAGAATCTCCCAAGGGGTCAGCCTGTGAGAGAAGAAGGGGCCACATGGGGCCATGGAGCTAGGCCTGAGGAAGTCGAGACTCCTACAAGCGCTGTCGCTGGCCTGAGGGTGGGATCCAGCTGTTCCAGTGTTGCATAGTTAGCTTTTCTTTAAAAATGTGGTTAGTTTTTACTTGATAGAAAGCCTCTCTCCTCTTCCACATCACAGCCCTTCACCTACTCCACAGCCAGCACATCTTCCCTAAGCCTTCTCTTCTGAATTGGCAAGTCACTTAACCTTTTCCATACCTCAGTTTCCTCATCTTCCAGTGCTCTCTAAGGCTCCTTCCAGCTCTGGATCTAAGGTCTGTGAACTCAAAGGCTCTGGGCATCTTCTCTAGCCCAACCATACTTGCTCCTCTGGTGACCTTCCTCTGGATGCTCTCAAGCTGATTAATGTCCTTCCAGAACTGAATGCAATAGTTCCCAGGTAGCAGAAAGTCTGAAGAGGGCAGAGGACACCTCCATCGGCCAGGCCTCTGTTAACACAGCCCACATTTATGTGAGCGTTCTTGGTGACCACATCACACTACTGCCTCACATTGGGTCTGCAAGACCACTCAGACTTTTTCATATGAGCTTCGAGTAGTATTTGGCTATCAAGGTGACACTGCCTAAAATCCTTAGAACTAGAATTTCAAAACGTCCTGCAGTTTTGTTTTAATAAAGGGATAAAACTGGCATTCCAGTGTGTGTATGTGCACATATGAGGAAGGAAGGGATGTTTTTCTACAGTCTTTTCCCTTCTAGACTTTCCCAAAAAATTAGAAAAAATCTTCATGGAAATTCATAGGAGTTGATCGAACTCTGTATTAAACAGCCTGTATTAAACACACCACTCTTCTATTATCATACCTCTAGAATGAATGAGCATTTCTTAGGCACTTGCTGAGCATTGGGATCCAAAGAGCCTTGGATACTTTTGGGTTTTGTTTTGTTTTTTTAACTCAACGGATGTCTGCCTTCTCTTACTCCCAGCCATTCTCCTGCATTAGCCATTTCCCCCCAAATAGGCATCAGTCTGCCCTCAGAGTCCATCACTTCTCTGGCCGGAAGTGGATCGATCGTGCGTATCACTACGAGGCCCCAGGAAACGGGGTTGGCCACCGTGTTGAGCAGGGTGGTTCGTTGTCATCATATACTTGTCCATCCCCCTGGTTCTGCTCATTTATTTCTCTCTGCGTCAGGTCTCTCTGAAGCCATCGCTCAGCTCTCACAGCCCAGTAGTCTGCTGTCACATTCATTTGTATGCTGTAACTTGTTGAGCCATTGCCCAGGTGATGGCTGAGTTTGCCTTCTCATAGGGAGAGCCTGTGAAGAGGTGTCAGGAAGACAACTGAAAAGGTCCCCATGGTGAGACAGGTGGTAACACATTTCCATAAACAAAACCATTTCTACTGTACCTACCAGGGTTCTTCGGTAGCCTGGGGGCTGCTGCTGTTGGCAGGGCTTTTGGGTGACCCTGCCCTTCAGTGGGGGTAGGGATGACTAGCCCTTTCTCCCCAGGACTTTTTCCTCTGGATGATGGCTGTTCGAGCCAGAGCTGGTGATCTTGGGGGCACACCCTGCTTCTCCCCCAACTCTTAGGTTTGGGGACTTGGACTGTCTCCATCAGGGTCTGAGGGGAGCTGGTGGCCTCTATCTATATCCCTCCGTCTTGTCAGCCCCTTCACTCTGAACCCTCTCCCCCCACCCTCAATACACACACACACACACACACACACACACGTACGTGTAGGTCAGAAGGCAGACTTGCGCTCCATCTTTCAAGCTCCAAGACATTTGTATGGGTCTTTCTCATGGCAGACCAGGGGCCCATGACGTTTGTATACCCTCTTCTGTTCAGCCCTTCTTTGGTGTTGGCTAGCTACTTTCTCCTAGTCTTTTGCCATTATAAACAATGCTGCTAGGTATGTTTTTGGACAGTTTTTGTCTCCCTTGGGGTGTAATCCCAGTAGTGGGAATACCACATCCACACATTTATGTAGTTCTTGGTTGTGTGATTTGGTGAATTTGAGAATTGGAAGGTACCCCCGTGGCGGGCCATAAAAATTGTCCCCATTATAACATACTTGACAAATCCATGCTTGTCATCCAAGTTCTGTTTGAAGACTTCCGGGGAAGAAGGGTCTACCCCCTCCCCAGGTAGCTAATTCTGCTTTTGGACAGTTCTCCTCATTGGCAGCTGAAATTGGCCTCTTGGCAGCTTTCACTCCCACCCTCACCCCCACCCGCACTCCGTTGCTCCTGGCTCTGTCCTCTGTCCCATCCTTCCCCCATGTGGCGTACCACTTGAACACTGCTTCTGGGGCCCACTGAGTCTTCTCTTCTCCAGGCTGTCCTCAGATGGCACAAACATTCTTTTTTTTTTTGTTGTTTTTTTGCAAGGCAGTCAGGGTTAAATGACTTGCCCAAGGTCACACAGCTAGTGAGTGTTATATGTCTGAGGCTGAATTTGAACTCAGGTTCTCCTGACTCCAAGGCTGGAGCTCTCTCCCCTGTGCCACTTCGCTGCCCCGGCACAAACATTCTTCACCCTCCTGGCTGCTCTCTGATTTCATGATGACCTTGTTAAACAGTGGGACCCAGAACCGAATGCCTCCTTGCTCCTGGGAGCTATGCCTGCCTTAATGTTGTCCCAGACTGCAGTAACATTTTTGGCTACCACATCACACTGCTGCCCACTCAGACCCCCCAGATCCTTTTCAACCTACTCTCCCATCTTGTGCTTCTCAAGTTTTGGATTCAGTCCTTAACCCCCCCCCCCCCACACCTGCCACCTAATTGTACGCTGTTGTCTGTCCCACGGTTTAAAAGGCTTTTATGACAGAAAAGCCAGAATGATAATAGACCAAATTATCCCCCCAACCCCCCAAATCGCATCAGAAAAGACCTTTGACAAAACCGACTCTAAAGACCCTAGGAGCACCTGGGAGGGGAGTATCCTTGTTACTGGGCCTGGGATTTCCCTGGACAGTGTGATCTCAGAACGCTGCCTGGGGCTTTTCCAGGGATGCACAGCCAACAACCATCAGACAGGGGACTTGAGCTCAGCAGCCATCCGTCTTCTCTCGTGAAAAGGAGCCTGAGTCCTTTCTCTCTTTGCAGATGGATCTGGGGAAGCCTCTAAAGTGGCCGGCACCCCACCATTTTTGTTTGTGCCTGGTCTTGGTTTTGAACAAGGCTCCCAAACTGTCTGCCGGCCATGTGCTTCTCTGCATCTGTCTGCCTTCGCTCTGACGTTAGATTTTTTTTCCTTGGGCTCTTCAGACACATTCAGGAGGTCGTGAGCCTTCAAGCCCAGCAAAATCGGGAACTCCAGGAGCTCTACAGTCGCCTCCGGTCCCTTAAAGACAGCAAATCAGAATCCTCCGAGCTGCCTCTGCAGCCTGCATCCCCTCGTCGCCCGAGGTCGTTCAAAAGTAAACTCCGAAGCCGCCCTCAGTCCTTGACCCACGTGGACAATGGTATTGCTGTTGCTACAGGTAACCTAAACAAAAAAAGGGTTACCTGAAGAGCCTCCCCAAGGCCCACGTGAAAAATTGGCCACCAGTAACAAGGCCACCTTTCTCTCGTAAATAGGGCCTTGGGGCCAAGGAGTAGCCTTGATCAGTTTTTAAAGACAGGCCAAGGCCAAGAGTTTCTCTGAGTTTTCCTTGGGGATGTAATCTATGTGTGTAGTAGGTGGGGGGCGGGAACCACTGTGCTTACACAAGTGCCCAGGTGTGGACAGAGGCAGATTGGCTAGACCCTAAGAGTTTGTTTCAAGGTGGTCTCAGGTCTGTGTCCAAGGAGCAGCTAACTTTATTAAGTTTCTCTGTTATCCGGAATAGTTTTGAGGTGGCTTCTGGCAGCTTCATGTTGCTTCCCTCTTCCCCATTGGGCCTCATGTGCCCTCCCCCAGTCAATGAAACACAAATACCTTTGCTTAAACTTTTTGAGGCTAACCCCGGCATTTTTTTTTTAAAGCAATTGGGGTTAAGTGATTTGCCCAGGGTCACACAGCTAGTGTCAAATGTTTGGTCTGAGGTCAGATTTGAACTCAGGTCCTCCTGACTTCAGGGCTGGTACTCTATCCACTGCACCACCTCGCTGCCCCTCCAGCATTCTTTGAGAATGATACATGTTTCCTAGAGCTTTTTTTTTCTGAACAGAAATGATTATTGGGTGTGCTAAAGTAGGATGACAGCTCTTTGAGTCAGGTTTGGCCATGGATCCCAAGCACCTGACAGCTCTTTTCTAATCTTAGCCCTCTTTTATGTTGGGAGTCCAAGCTCTGAGGGCACGCCCATGAATGGAGGCCCCATCCAGGGACATAGAGTAAGCATCCCTTGTGTGTCCTTTGCTGCTGCCTTCATGGAGCTCAGACTCTCATAGGGGATGGCTATTTGACATGAGGTAAATGGTGGCTAATAAGTATTTGTTGAATTGAATTTGAGCCTCCCCACGACCCTCTAAAGTCAATGGGAATTGGCCTAGTTGGGAGCTGAGAGTCCTGAAGTCAGGGATGCAATGGGACAGTGACTACAATTCTCACTCAGATTTCTGGTCCTGAAGTCAAGGGCACTTTCCATAATACTTGCTTCTTGTAAATGATAAAAGAACTTTTTAAATTTTTCTTGATAGCTTTGGGTTTTATATCATCTTCATTTCTGAATAAATCCCTCCTATCTCCACTACCTAGAAAGCCTTGCCTTTGAATAGAAAAGAGGCAGAATTAACTAATCACTGCTTCAGTGTACCCAAAGCCCCCTGCCCTAGTGTCCCCAACCTTAGCATTTTTCTGTCTGTTCAGGGACAGTTTAATTACACAGCATTTAGTTTCTTTTTTTTTTTTTTTTTTTTTTAAATTTTTTAGGCAGTTGAGGTTAAGTGACTTGCCCAGGGTCACACAGCTAGTACGTATCAAGTGTTTGGTCTGAGGCTGGATTTGAACTCGGGTCCTCCTAACTTCAGGGCCAGTGCTCTATCCACTGCGTCACCTCGCTACCCCTAGTTTCATTTTAAAAAATTATTGTCATGATATCTAATTGAACTTAAAAAAATGTTTGTTGCCTGCCTGTCCTCAGTAGCCAGGAAAGGGCCCCCATATAAATGCATGCCTGGGCTTCGTTTCAGGCCTCTACCCAGGTGGCTGATTTTTCAGTTATTCTTGCCTAAGAAGTAGACTGGCACCCATCTTCACTCCAGTTCTCCCCACCCCCAGTCCCATAGCCCTGGGCTGTCAGAACAGAGAAATTGGGACTTGGGGAGGCTGAGGACACCTTGAGAGGTGGCCTAGAAAAATCAGGAGCAATGGCTTCCAGTCCCTGCAGGAGTTTGGGTTCCCAGAGCTTTGGCAGTGTGTTCTCAGATCACATTGTTTGTTTGTTTGTTTGTTTTTGGTTGGGCAGGGGGTTAACTGACTTGCCCAGGGTTACACAGCTAGTAAGTGTTACGTGACTGAGGCTGGATTTGAACTCAGGTTCCCCCTGAATTCAGGGCCTATCCACTGCACCACCTAGCTGCCCAGATCACATTCTTTGAAAATGGGGATGTGTGTTTTACAAACCATAACAGAATTCAAATCTTCATTGATCTTCTTGGAAAAATTCAACGCAAAGATAGGCATGTAAACGATCCCTTGTCAAAATGGGACTTGGATCAACCAAGCAGATAAATCTTCTCGTTTTGTGTGATGGATTTTGCTTTACCAGCTTCTCACAATGACACAGCTTGAGGATACAGAACTAGAGGCTTGAGGTCAATGGAAGAAAATGTGAGGTGCATGGTAGGGGGAACCAAGCCAAAGAGAGCAGGATGACAACAGCAGTGGCCTCTGTTTGGGGGTTTGAGAGCCCCTTATTCTGGGATTCAAAACTACCACTTGTAGAGTCAGTCTGGCCTTGAAAACATTTGTTTTCTCCATATGCTGATCAGAACCTCTTGTGATTCAGGTTGAAGTCAAGTCTGAGGGTTGGCGCTTTATAGACTGTATCTTCACACTGTCAAAATAGGGGAAGCTTAAGAAAAAAAAAAAATCTGTCAATCAGCATTGATTAAGTGCCTACTATGCGCCAGATTCTGCTATGGGCTGGGGATAGATGCAAAGAGAGAAGTGAAACAAAAGGCTAATCAATTGATTCTGGGGAGGAAACCCTGAGGTCTTAAGGAAAGTCATCCTGTCACTTTGATGAGGTGTTTACCTGGGAGTTAATCAGGGACTGTGCTTAGGATCATTGCAGTGCTTTCCGAATGTCTCCTGTAACCGGTGACTCTAACTCCTGCCAACACTGATCCTCAACATTTGACTTCCTTGCTCTTTGTTGTAGACCCAGTGTGTATGGCGAACAGCCCAATGCCTTGTCAGCAGTCGCCGGCCAGCAAGAAAGGCATGTTCACCGATGACTTGCACAAGCTGGTGGATGATTGGACAAAGGAAACTGTGGGAAATGCTCTCATTAAGCCGAGCCTGAACCAGCTCAAAGAGAATCAGCACAGATTGGAGACAGACAACTGGAACAAAGGCTGTGAGGTAAGTGGTGAGTCACGGGGCAGGGCAGGGCTGGGATCAGGCTAGGGACACTTCTTGGGTGGGTGCGGTTAGGCCTGACCTTCGAAAAGCCAAATGGCTGCATTGGTGGCTTCAGGTGTTAGCCCACATTGGCCATGGTGCTGTGCTCTGCCTCTGCTCACATGGTCAGTGACACTTGGGAGATGGAGCAGATTTCGAGGCTATGAGACAATATGGCCCCCTCCAGCAGAAGAATTGGCTCCTAAGCAAGGACTGTGACAATTTGGGTAGAAGCTCCTCTTCTGTGTTTAGGAGCTAAAGCCTTTTCTGCCCGTGGTGGCCCAGAAAGACCTGGAGAGTACTGAGGGCCATGGAGGGTGGCCTGCAGAAGGGGTTGGCTTTGGGGAATTGGGGAAGGTCTTCAGGCTCCATTGGAGCCGAGAAACTGATATCGTTTTGGTTTTGCCGTTCTTTTCATCAGAACACTTCGTCTACGGTGGCTTACACATCAGCCTGGACCTCATCTCTCTCCCAAATCCGTGGCCCAGTCCCAGCCACCTTGCCACAAGGAATCTCCCTCCCATCCTTCCCTGGAGCCTTGCCTTCTTACGGAGTGCCACACGCCTGCCAATTTAACACCGTGGGCGCCGCTGGCTACCCAGTGCAGTGGGTGGGAATTTCAGGAACGGCTCCGCAGCCTGTAGTGATCCCCAGCCAAGCGGTGGGCCCTTTCCAGCCTGGGTTGAATTTGTCAGCTTTTCCAGCAGCCCCAGTGCAGAACTCGGCCCCGGGCCCACCTGGGCCCAAATGAGATCACTGGTCAGGAAGGCCCCCTCCCTCTCCCTTCTGCCAAGGTGTGCTTGTCATTCTGTAAGATGTGCACTTTGTACAGTAGGTGCTGCGCACAGGAATCATTTTTCACTCCAGACCCTAATTCCTCTTTGATACTTGACGTTTTCTAAAATGCTGGTCAGAATGCTTCAGGAAGCTTGCCTTTTGCATCCCCACCCCCCCAGAAACTCTCAACCAGTTGTTGAGAGCTCTCCTTCCCAATACAAATTGGCCTCTTGGTGCACGCCCCCCACCCCCTACTACTGTTCAGCTTGGTGAGCCTTGTCCATAAATTTTACAGGAGCTACTTCAGATAATTGTCACAAGATGGGAACCATGTTATTACATTCTTGATGGTCCAGTCCCATTGGACTTCTTCATGTGTTGTAATGTTGAGTTTAGGCCAAGGCTCATCACCCTGGGCTGGTGGGGATGACTTCCTGTGACCATCTTCGGGTGCATGGACAGAGAGAATCATCTTGGTGGTGAATCCCTGGCATGCCACCTTTGGAATGAGCTTTTCACAGGCACAGGAGCTGAGCAGCATTCTTGGGGGGGGGGGGGGATGTCGAATAACCAGCAACTGGGACAGTTCCTTAATTCTGTTGAAGGGGTTCAGCATTCTCCTTGTTCCCTATATGCCACACATACTACATGGTTTTTTGAGCAGCTGAGAGGTGTGTTTGGCTGTGGAATCCCCTTGGGATTCTGGGGAAAAAAGAGAACTAATGGTTCTAGCCCCATTTGTGCATTTACCCGATAGTAAATGTACTCAACCCAACTTTGGAGGTTAGGAGACTTGAGTTCCCTGGCCTCTGGGAGGTGTGGAGTGAGGATCATGGGGAGGGGAGGGGAGGGGAGGGGAGGGGAGGGGAGGGGAGGGACTTGCTTGGTAACAATTTCTCTAAATAACTCCACCCCAGAAAGGACAGCTTGGGTATTTGAAAGGGTTTGAGCTGATCTGGCAGGTTTTTTGAGGAAGGCAGACTTGGTTCCTTTTCCTTTCCTGAAGTTCACCACAAGGTCATCTTCGAGCCTCCTGGGCTTGGCCTCTGGAGCCAAAAGAGCCTCGTTTCCTAGGCTTGGTATTCCAGGCACCTAGAAGTACTTGAACTCTTTCCCTTCAACTTGAAAGGTTTCAGGACCTTTCTCCATATCTTCAGGCCCCTTCTGGGACCCTTTAGTCTTCTAATAAATACTTGCCCAAATCACCAGTTTTTACCTATCACAAATAGGGTTTAAAGAATGCTTCTAGAAATTGTGTCCTGAGGCTTAAACATTATTACTACAGGCCAATGAGATGACTTTCACTTGGTCTATTTGTTAAGGCCTCTACCGTCTAAAGAGAACCTGGCCCCCTTTCCTCACACCTACACTAGTCAGAATTGAGCATGGGGTGGGGAAGGGGTGATGGATTATCATGCCAACCGTAACCCACCACGGTAGACATAGATGGAACTCTTGCGGCATCTTTTCCAATGTTCATCACATTTTCAGATCCCTGAAAATCTCTTCTCCTCCACTGGCTTGAAGGCAGTGTGCCTTGGCACAATGGTATATGTAATACAGCCATTCAGAAGCAGTGCTCTTTTGACCAGGAAGACTTCCTGCAAGCCACAGCCCCACATTTCCTTTCCTGAATTGACTGTAGAATTGGTCTCAGACCTGCAGCCTCTGAAGGCCCAGTCCATGCTCTCAAATGCCACAAAAACACCACAAGCCCTGAGGGGGGACGGCCATCGCCACCTCTGGTTCACGTAGAGAATTCACCATTCTTGTTTGCCTGCAGACTTTTGGCAGTGCCTTGTGATAATTAGAATCTTTTCAGGTTTTTACTGGAAAGGAGATTTGTTTGAAGAAGTTGGAGAATGTCCTGCTGTCTCCATGGTGAACACAGCAGCTAGGGATGACTTGATAGAGAGAGATGTATGAGTGTATCTCTCTAAACACATGCCTAAAACAGTGAGTCTGTCAAGTTGAAGAAAACTGTTCTTTACATCACTGTTTTTATTTAATTTTTTTTCATTCCTTAAAAAGATTTCCTTCAGATTATAGGCACTTTGTATATACTGGCTAGTTTTCTACTTGAGGATTTTCCATTATTTCGTAATTTTGCTAAATCAGATAAAAGTGCCGTTTTCACCTTTTCTGAGGTATGTGAAACTCCACTCTCCCCTCTCCCCCCCCCCCCCAAAAAAAAAGAGAAAGTCAAGCTGATAAAGAAAAAATCCTCAGTGTATCCAAGAGACTGCTCTGGCAGGAGGCACTGTCCTGTCCCTGGTGAGCATCCCATCTGTTTCCAAACTCTGCACACACACACACCCCCTCAACACAGCTGACAGTCTTCATGAAGATTCCTCTTGAGAAGAAAGTGTGTTATATGTCAAACCACCATGTGTACTTCCCAGTGCAAGTGCAATGCATAGTCCTGTATCTTCGTACCCAAATGTGTGAGCTGCTGTATCATGGAGTATCTGCCGCTGTGTCTGTCAAGTCGGGAGTAGGAAACCAGCTAGTAGCATAAAGCTGAGGAAAAGAACACTTGGTATTTCAGAGAATTTGCTGTAATGTGACAAATGGCTGTTCCGTTCTTCACCCCTTGGCAGTTTTATAGCGAGCATGAATTCTAATGATTTGACAGCAAAAAAAAAAAAAGTCTGCCAGTTGCAAAGGCCCTTTTCTGCTGTGATTTTTAGATTGAGTGTGGCTGGAGGTGTCCAGTCGGATGGAATGGATCATTTTTGTAGCTCCAGGTTTGGTTTTAGTCCGGTTACTTTTCTTTATCTACCTCGTTTTCAGTGCTGTTTGAGGTGCACAAGTTGACGCTGTTGCCTATGAACTTTTATTTTGGGGGTGAGGGGATGCTTGATTTTCAGTGTTTCTTTCAGCCTGGTGGATCCCCTCAGCCCAAAGTTGTGAGCTTGGGATGGGGAGGGGATAGCCCGCACTCCCTGTCAGCTGCCTCTTTCAAGTCAAATGGTGCAACCTGTGCGTCTCAGTTGAAATAAGCTTTGGGGATTTGGGGAGATGTGATATGGAGGAAAGGAATGATGGTGATTAATCCCATGGAAATGAGTTGAAAAAGCAGTGCTTGGGAGGGAGAATGTTGCGAATCAGACAATCCCATGCCTCCCCTTCACTGTATGCCTAGCTTTTCCTGCAACAGGAGAACATTGGAAAATCGACTCCATGCCGGCCTGATGTTCACCATGTTACCAAACACCAAAGCTTGGAGGGCTGTCCCTGGGTGCTTCAAAATGATTCAATCGCATTTGATTTCAGGTTTGATTTGGGAAAACCCAGGAAGTATTTGTCAGCCACCTGGCCTTGGTTTTCAGCGTTTCCCCAGCCACATCACTGGATAGACATTGCAGAAATACATTGACCAGCGGTTTTCTATTTCCTTGTTCAGAGGAAGTGGGGTATTTGGGGGTAAAGGGTGCTGGCTGTTTTTCTATAAGGGCCTTCCATAATTTTGATTGCCTTTCTCTTCTCCCCCCACCCCCCCCCCCCCCCCCCCACATTCAGTAGATGAGCTCCGTGGAGGGAATGAAGCCAACCACCACTGGCATGTGCACAGCCCTGGTTGAGCATGGGAAGAAGGGTGAGCTGGTAGACAAAGCCGAATGTGAAGCTAGGAATATGAAAGAGATAGCCTTGAACCCCAAATCTAGACCCTAGAGAAGGGTTTAGGGCTTGGGTTTGGGAGGTGCTCTGGTGGCCTTTCTGATGAGTAGGAGCCATTGGGCAGGGTTGGGCCAGAGTGGACAGCGAGGTGACGCTTGCACCCTGGCCCCCCTGCCGAACGCAGACAGAAGCTAGCAGCTGTCTTGGGGGAAAGCCAAAGGAGAGAAGGGAGAGGGGCCCCCTGGCTCGCCGCTTCGTGAGCCTTTCTCGGCCGAAGCACGGGCCCTACTCAGTGAAGGTGCCTTTATACTTTGTAGGGGCTCCTTAGGCAGCGTGTGCGCGTGCGGGGACCTCACGCAGATCAGGTTGGGGAGGGAGCTGCCGTCCTCTCCCCCCA
>NW_020944019.1:199768-200021 GCF_900497805.2 Vombatus ursinus
GGGGGGGGGGGGGGGGGGGTGGCCCCCAACCCCCTCACCGGGATGGGATCCGGGTCTCGCTTCTGGAAAACTGTGATCTTTGTTTTATTTGTACTCGACATGGACAAATGTTTTCTTTGGGGGGAATTTTTATTTGGAAAAGGAAAATAAAGGCTGTGTTCATGGAGTGCTGGTTCTTTTCTGGGGGGGGGGAGAGGACCTGCGGGGAATTCCTCTGGCCATCAGCGGGGGGGGGGGGGGGGGGGGGGGGGGG
>NW_020944019.1:200121-217814 GCF_900497805.2 Vombatus ursinus
GCGCACGCGGCGGTCCCCGTGGGATCCGCACCTCCCCCTGGAGGTGCACCCTTCTCCTCCCCCCTCCTCAGTTGGGGGGGGGTCTCCTACGCTCTCGTGCACCCCGCCCTCGGCCGCTGCGCCCGGGCCGCGCGGCCGCTCCCTGGGAGGCGAGGGGCGGGGCCGGGAGGGCCGGGGCCGGGGCCGGGAGGGGGCGGGGCAGACGCGGGCCGGTGGAGCGCCAGGCGGGGCCACGTGGCCGCCGGGCGGCCTGGGCGGAGAGTGGGGCCGGCCCGGCTCCGCCCGCCTGCCTCCGTCGCTGCGTTCGCTTCCGGGTCAAGGTGCGCCAGCCGGTGAGATGGGAACTCCTCGTCCTCCCCGCGTCCGCGCCAGTTGCCCGTTCTCACCCGTGTCCACAGTCAGGGCCCCGGCGGGAGCAGTAGGCCCCTCGCCGGCGTGTGTGCCTCACGTCTGCTCCCTCGTCGGATTCGTCTTCCAAACAGCTGCCACGTTGCTGTTGTCCAAAGTGACCTGTGTCCCTGCTCCCAGTGAAGCATCTTCGGTGACGCCTCCATTCTGTCATGTCACCGGGCATTTCTCAAGAGCCTGCTCCATGCTTAGCACTCTGATAAGCGCTGAGGCCACAAAGAAAGGCAAAAGACAGGTTGTGCCTTTTTTTAATTGTCTTTTTAAATGTTTTTTAAAAATTCATTTATTTTCAGTTTTCAACATTTGCTTCCACAAGATTTAAGTTCCAAATTTTCACCCCGTCTCGCCCCTCCCCCACACCCAAGATGGCATGCATTCTGAGTACCCCTTCCCCTAGTCTGCCCTCCCTTCTATCTCCCCCCCTTCTCTTATCCCCTTCCCCTTTGATTTTCCTGTAGGGCAGGTTAGATTTCTGTACCCCATTTCCTGTCTTTCTTATTTCCCAGTTGCATGTGAAAACATTTTTTTTAAAACATAAGTTTTTAAAACTCTGAGTTCCAAATTTTCTCCCTTCCTCCCTCCCCACCCACCTTCATTGAAAAGGCAAGCAACTCAATGTAGGTTATACATGTGCAGTTACGCAAAACACTTCCATACTAGCCATGTTGTGAAAAACTAACTCTTATTTCCCTTCATCCTGTCCCACCCCCCCCATTTATTCTATTCTTTCTTTTGACCCTGTCCCTCCTCAGAAGTGTTTGCTTCTGATTACCCCCTCTCCTAATCTGCCCTCCCCTCTATCATCCCCTTGCTCTCTTGTCCTCTTCTCCCCCTATTTTCCTGTAGGGTAACACAGATTTCCATACCCAATTGAGTGTGTATGTTATTCCCTCCTTCAGCCAAATCCTATGAGAATAAGATTCACTGATTCCCTCTCACCTTCCCCTTTTGCCCCTCCACTGTAAGAGTTTTTTCTTTTCTGTTTTTTTTTGTGAGATAATTTACCCCGTTCTACCTCTCCCTTTTTCCTTCTCTCAGTATAATCCTCTCTCACCCCTTAATTTTATTCTTCAGATATGACCCCTTCATCTTCAACTCACCCTGTGCCCTCTAACTATCTATATCTATATCTATATATCTATCTATATATATATATATATAATTTTTTTCCCTCCAACTACCCTAATACTGACAAAGGTCTCATGAGTTACAAATATCATCTTCCCATGCAGGAATATAAACAGTTCAACCTTAATAAGTCCCTTATGATTTCTCTTTCCTGTTTACCTCTTCATGTTTCTCTTGAGTCTTGTATTTGAAAGTCAAATTTTCTATTCAGCTCTGGTCTTTTCATCAAGGATGCTTGAAAGTCCCCTATTTCACTGAATTTCCATTTTTTCCCTTGAAGGATTATATTCAGTTTTGCTGGGTAGGTGATTCTTGGTTGTAATCCTATCTCCTTTGCCCTCCAGAATATCATATTCTAAGCCCTGTGGTCCCTTAATGTAGAAGCTGCTAGATCTTGTGTTATCCTGATTGTGTTTCCACAATACTTGAATTTGTTTCTTTCTGACTGCTTGCAATATTTTCTCCTTGACCTGGGAATTCTGGAATTTGGCTACAATATTCCTAGGAGTTTTCCTTCGGGGATCTCTTTCAGTAGGTGATCAGTGGATTCTTTCAATTTCTATTTTGTCCTCTGGTTCTAAAATATCAGGACAGTTTTCCTTGATAATTTCTTGAAAGATGATGTCTAGGCTCTTTTTTTGATCATGGCTTTCAGATAGTCCAACAATTTTTAAATTCTCTCTCCTGGGTCTATTTTCCAGGTCTGTTGTTTTTCCCGTGAGATATTTCGCATTGTTTTCCATTTTTTCATTCTTTTGGATTTGTTTTACGGTGTCTTGATTTCTCATAAAGTCACTAGCTTCCAATTGCTCTATTCTAATTTTTAAGGAAGTATTTTCTTCAGTAAGCTTTTGGACTTCCTTTTCCATTTGGCCAGTTTTGCTTTTTAGGGCATTCTTCTCCTCATTGGCTTTTTGGACCTCTTTTGCCATTTGGGATAGTCTATTTTTTAAGGTGTTGTTTTCTTCAGTATTTTTTTGGGTCTCCTTTAGCAAGCTGTTGACTTGTTTTTCATGACTTTCTTGCATCACTCTCATTTCTCTTCCCAGTTTTTTCTCTGCTTCTCTTACTTGCTTCTCAAAATCCTTTTTGAGCTCTTCCAAGGCCAGTTGACTGATTCATATTTTTCTTGGAGGCTTTGAATATAGGAGTTTTGACTTTGTTGTCTTCTTCTGGTTGTAGGTTTTGATCTTCTTTGTTACCAAAAAAAAATTCCATGGTTTGACACTTTTGGGGATATTTGCTCATGATCTCAGCCAATTACTTCAGTTATAAACTTTTTATTAAGGTAGGGGTCTATTTCCATTGTGGAGAATGTACTATCCCAAGCTTCAGGGGTTTGTGCAGCTGTTTTCAGAGATACTTCTAGGGACCTGTAAGTTTTCAGTTCTTCCAAGGTGGTACGTTCAAGGGCCAGGTGTTAACTCCTTTCCTGGCCTGTGCTCTGGTCTTTGAGTGACCACAAGCACTCTTTTCTGTCTTGGAACTGTGAGGAGGATTTCCTCTCCACAGTCACTACAAGCTCCACCACGCCAGCACTCCTCCTAGCCCTAGGACCGTCACTCAGAACTGTGATTCAAGCACAGGCATAGCAAGAGATTCCTGCCATCCCCTTGTGATCAGCCACTCGATTCCCCCTCAGTCTGTGGCCCGAAAGCTCAGAAGGCAGCCGCCGCCCCGGGCCAAGCTTGGGAAGTAGGGCTGAGACCTAGCTTCTCTCTCTCACCATGGCAAAAACAGACTTTTCCCACCGACCTCCTAAGTTGTCTTTGGCGTTCGTGGGTTGAGAAGTCTGGAAACCACCACAGCTGCCCGACATTCAGTCCTCTAAGGCCTGCTCCGGGTTCGTTGTGGCCTGGGTGCCCACGCTGCACTGCTTTCCTCTCCCAGTCCGGGGCGATATACCTTTTGGATCAATCATCCAGGTTGTCTTGGGCTGGAAATGTGTTTCCCTCTGTCTTTTTGTGGTTTCTGCCGCTTTAGAATTTGTTTAGAATCATTTTTTAGAGGTATTTGGAGGGGTTTGGGGGAGAGCTCAAGCAAGTCACTGCTTTCACTCTGCCATCTTGGCTGTGCCCCGACAGGCTCCGTTTCTAAGGAGTGCAGAGTTTAAAGGACACAAAAACAACTCTGTACAACAAGCTACAGAGAGGCAGTAATGGCCAGAGGGAAGGCCTTAGGAAAGGCCTCCTGTCGAAGGTGGGATTTTAGTTGAAACCTGAAGGAAGCCGGGAGACAAAGATGAAGAAGGAGTGAATTCCAGGCTTGGGGGACAGCCAGGGAAATGCCCAGAGCTGAGACATGGAGGGTCTGGGACAGCCAAGAAACCAGTATCACTGAGCCAAAGAATGACATGGTGAGGAGTGACCTAGTTTTGGAGAGGTTCCAAGAAATTAGGGTTAGTGTGGAAGAAAAATTTTGAGTCCTTGGAATAGATAGCTGAAGATGCACAAGGCACTCACTGACCAGTTCTGATTTGATTTTTTTTTTTACTTGATTTTTCATTTTCAGTTCCAAATCCTCTCCCTCCCTCCCCCCCCCCACCCATTGAGAAGACATGTAATAAGATACCCATTACACATAGTTTTGCATTACTCCTAGATTTTGGGGGGGAGGAACAAAAAAAAATAAAAAAGGGGAAGAATCTGCTTCAGTCTGCACTTGGGGTTCATAAGTTCTCTCTCTCTGGAGGTGGAGAGCATTTTTCATCACGAATCCTTTGGGATTGGCTTGGATCATTGTCTTGCTTAGAATAGGGGAGGTTTTTCGCAGTTGATCATCATCCAATATTGCCGTTACTGAGCACAGTGTTCTGGTTCTGCTCATTTCACTTTCCATCAGGTCAGATGGGCCTTTCTAGGTTTTTCTGCAGTTTTGATTTTAAAAAGAAATCTGCAGAAAAGGAAACACAGGTTGACTCTTAAGATTACTGGGAAGCTTCTCTACAACCTCTGAATGAGCTGAGACTCCAAGGAACACTAGACCGGTGCTCATGGGAGGTTTGTTTCCAGCTATCTTGAGTCAAATTGGAGAGAGGACTTTTGATGGGACTGGGATAACTGACCCCAGAGAGAAAACAGAGCAGCTTCTGTTTTCTCTGCCAAGGGCACTGACCTTTGCACTGGAAATAGAAATGCCTTTGATGAATAAAGGTCAACTGGCCTGCCTAGATGAACTCTATCTGAATCTCGGAGAAAGCCCTGGAGGTGCTAAAAAACTGAAGAAGGGCAAATAAACAGGGGAGAAGAGAATCTGCGGGGGCAGGCCAGGGAACTTGACTTTGATTCCTGGGATCTGATCGTTGTGGAGATTGTGGCATCGTCCTATCTCTGGAGAGCTGGGGTTCGGGAGCTAACAAAGTTGTTCATGGTTTCCCATGGTCAGCACTGTGCTAACATTTTTTTCTCAGTGACTTGGATAAAGGTATCAATGGTCTGCTCATCCAATTTGCAGATGATACCAAACTGGAAGAGAGAGCCAACCCACTGGGAGGTAGAGTCAGGATCCAAGAGGGTTTTGTTAGGCTAGAGCATTTAGGGTTAGGGTTAGAAGTTTAGAGTTAGGCTAGAGCATTGAGCTAAATCTAATGAGATGAAATGCAATCAAAGTCGAGAAAAATGCTAAGTCTTACACTTGGGTTCAGAAAACAATCAACCTCCCAAGTATAAGCTGGGTAGGCAGCTGTTGTTTTAAATGGGGTTCAAGGGGGCAGCTAGGTGGTGCAGTGTATAGAGCACCGGCCCTGAAGTCAGGAGGACCTGAGTTCAAATCCGGCCTCAGACCAAGCATTTGACACTTACTAGCTGTGTGACCCTGGGCAAGTCACTTAACCCCAATTGCCTTAAAAATGAAAAAAAAAGTAAAAAAAAAAAATAAATGGGGTTCAAAGGGCTTGAGTGGACATCAAACTCAATTATGGGGCAGCCAGAAAAGCGACTCTGATTTTAGGCTTCTAGAAAAGTTTTCTGGAATAAGGAGGCATAGTGTCACTTTCCTCTGAGTTCCTCAGTTTAAAGTGGAGAGTGCCCAAAGGAGGATGAAGGGTCTGGAATCTCAAGTCATGTGAGAATTAGTGGACACCACTTAAGTTTAGTTTGGAGGAGGAAAGACTCAGAGGGCCAGGAGAGCTCTCTATAAAAGAACAATCAAGTGAGAAGGATTGGGTGGGGCTGTGTTGTGGGACAGATTGTAGGATGGTGATTGCAAAGAGGCTAATGTGCACTGTACCCAAGTGTGTGACTGGGTAGAATCTGATGGGGAGGCCTTTTCACATATGGGTTGGCCTAGGTGACCTTCCAGAATCTGTAGAGCCCAAACCCATGGGAGTCCTAGTTTGGAGGTGGGGGGCGGGATGAGAAGAGGGGACCTCTTCCCATGAAAGTAAGAGACGTGCGAATTTGCTTGTGGTGCTACTCTCTTGCGTTTTGGCCTCATCTTCTAGCAACCCATTGATAAGGATCTTTTCTGCTTAGTAACAGTACCAAAACACTTGACCTTGGACTTAATTTCATGCTCCTCACGATAACCCTGAGAGGTGGGTAGGTGAGGGTTATTAACCCTATGTTAAAGCAGGGTCAAGAGAAGGCAAGAGCACCAAATCACTTTCCTAATGCCAAGGTCCCATCGTGTTACTCTTTCCTTAAAATGATTGTCTTCCTAATGACCTCGAGGAAAACTCCCAACTCCTTAGCTTAGCATTCAGGGCCCCTCGGCTCCTCTGTTGGGATACTCATGGGGTGAGATCTGGGCCCAGAGTTTGGGTTAGAGCCCTTCTCTGACTTCTCCTGCTTCCTCAGATATCCCTAGAGGCCTCTGTTCTCCTTGGCCTCCAACATGTCAATGCTTTGGCCCACTTATTTCTCTATGTGTCACCTTTCAAATGAGATTATTTTTGTCAAAAGCTCTTTGCCCAGTACCTGGAACCTAGTAGGCATGACTTCAATGTCCTTTCCTTCACCCCTTCCCTCTTTGTAAACTCCTTTAGGGCAGCAACTGGGTTTTCCATTTTGATCTCCCTTCACACTGAGTCCAAGGTCTCCGGAGTAGCAGGAGTCCAGACTCTAGGCCAGGTGACCTGACCCTAATTCAGAGAGGGTGACATGGGATGCCCTGCTTCTCTCCTCGTTCCCAGAACAAGCTAGACAGAGCTCCCTTTGCTGCTCTCCTCCTGGAGTTGGGGTCAACTTCACTGTCATGTCTTTGGTGAGATAATTGACTGGCTTCCAGGCAACCCTTCTTGGCTTTCCCAAGATGCTCAGTACCTGGAGCTGGACAGTCCAGGAAAATGCCCCAAAGAAGCCACACTCTTGCTTCCAGCACCCCGAGTGGGGGCAGGTGAACGTGAGACTCTTCTTTCACCCTAAGTAGCCCCAGTGTGTGATTGTATTTGGGAAGGCACCTTCTACCATTGGGTTGTAATGCTTTGCTGGCTGTGACAAGGAGTCTAATTTAGAGTGCCCAGGAGAGAGAACCATTGGGTCGGTAATGTTGGGTCTTTACAATTCACAGTTGGTTTTTCTAGGTAAATCTCTGAGACTTCTGTTTCTAGGCTCGCCTTTAAAACTGCTAGTTCTAGGGTCTCCTTTCTTTAAATTGTGGTAGGAGAATGCCATTGAACTTTGCTCAGAGTTGCACAGTGAATAGAAAGGTTTGCATCCAGCCTCAGTCACTTACTAGCTGTTTGACCCTGAGCAAGTCACTTCACCTCTTTGCCTGCCTCAGTTTCCTCATTTGTAAAATGGGGATAATAATAGCCCCTACCTCCCAGAGTTGTTGTGAGGATCCAATGAGGTAACGTGTGTATCTTTTTGCAAACCTTAAAGTGCTGTAGAAATGTCTACTGTTATAAACCCACATAAATCATCTGCATTTCTGTGTATTACCAACAAAGCTCAACAACCAGAGATAGATAGAGAAATTGCATTTAAAGTTACTGTAGATACTATAAAATATTTGGGAGTCTGCCTGCCAAGAGAAACCCAGGAACTGTAGGAACACAATTACGAAACACTTTTCACACAAATAAAGTCAGATCCAAATAATCGGAAAAACATCAGTTGCTCATGGGTAGGCCAAGATAATATAATAAAAATGACAATTCTACCTAAATTCATTTACTTATTCAGTGCCGTACCAATCAAACTACCAAAAATTATTTTATAGAGTTAGAAAAAATGATAACAAGATTCATCTGGAAGAACGAAAGGTCCAGAATATCAAGGGAACTAATGAAAAGAAATACAAGGGAAGGTAGCCCAGCCATACCAGATCTTAAATTGTGTTACAAAGCAGCATCATCAAAAGTGGCTAAGAAACAGAGTGGTGGATCAGTGGAATAGGTTAGGTATGCAAGACACAGTAGTCAATGACTATAGTAATCTACTGTTTGATAAACCCAAAGACCCCAGCTTGTGGGACAAGAACTCACTATTTAACAGAAACTGCTGGGAAAACTGGAAAAGAGTATGGCAGAAACTAGGCATAGACCAACATCTTACCAAATAAAATCAATACCTATACCAAAATAAAGTCTAAACGGGTACACCATTTAGATATAAAGGCAGATACTATAAGTAAAGTAGGAGAACAAGAAATAGTTTACCTCTCATTCTTATATTCTTATCTCATTCTTATTCTCTTATGAAGAATGGAAGAATTTGTGACCAAACAAGAGATAGAGTACATTATGAAAAGCCAAATGGATAATTTTGATTACATTAAATTGAAGTTTTCGCATAAACAAAGTCAATGCAACCAAGGTTAGAAGGGAAGCAGAAAGCTGGGAAACAATTTTTACAGTCAGTGTCTTTGATAAAGGCCTCTTTTCTAAAATATAGAGAGAACTGAGTCAAATTTGTAAGAATACAAGTCATTCCCCAGTTGATAAATGGTCAAAGGATACGAACAGGCAGTTTTCAGATGAAGAAATTAAAGCTATCTCTAGTCATATGAAAAAATTCTCTAAATCACTATTGATTAGAGAAATGCAAATCAAAACAACTCTGAGGTACCACATCACACCTATCAGATTGGCCAACATGACAAAACAGGAAAATGATATAAATGTTGGAGAAGACGTGGGAAAATTGGAACACTAATGCATTGTTGGTGGAGTTGTGAAATGATCCAACCATTCTGGAGAGCAATTTGGAACTATGCCCAAAGGGCTATAAAACTGTGCATACCCTTTGACTCAGCAATAGCACTTCTAGGGCTGTATCCCAAAGACATCATAAAAATGGGAAGAGGACCCACGTGTACAAAAATATTTATAGCAGCTCTTTTTGTGGTGGCCAAGAATTGGAAATTGAGGGGATGTCCATCCATTGGAGAATGGCTGAAAAAGTTGTGGTATATGAATGTGATAGCAGGCAGACTTCAGAAAAACCTGGAAAGACTTGTATGGACTGATGCTGAGTGAAGTGAGCAGAACCAGAAGAACATTGTACACAGTAACAGCCACGTTGTGCGATGACTAACGTTGATAGACCTAGCCCTTCTCAGCAATGCAAGGATCTGAAACATCTCCAGAGGCCCCATGATGGAAAATGCTGTCCACATCCATGGAAAGAACTATGGAGTTTGAATGCAGATTGAAGCATACTATTTGCTGTCTTTTTTTGTTTTGTTTTATTTCTTCTTTCTCGTGGTTCCTCTTATTGGTTCTAATTCTTCTTTACAACATGACTAATGTGAAAATATGTTTAACAAGAATGTACATGTAGAGCCTATGGTGGGGAGGGAGGGGGAGAAAATTTAGAACTCAAAAGCTTATGGAAGTGAATGTTGAAAACTATAAATTAAATAAGTAAATAAGTAAAAAAGTAAGAAATGTCTTCTGTTATTATTGTTTTTGTTGTTAGTCACCTTTTCCCTAAAATCAGTAATTCAGAGTCGTAGGCAGGTTGCTCAACTTTTCAACTTTGTATTATTGTGTTTAAGGCTCAAATGCTTGTCACCCTGATCTCTTTGGATTCTTGATTCAGTTCTCAATCTTCTTGTCTCTCCTCCTTAGGTGAACGAGTCCCAAGTCTGGAAGCCCAAGATAAATAATCTCGCTTCCAGATTAGTGCACACTAAACCTCAGAATTCCTCTTTCTCTACCTTCCCCACCCCCTGATCTCTCCCATCAGTACTCCTTGGCCATAGAGAAGCTGAGGCCTAAGCTTGGCTAAAGGATAAGCCAAGTTATTTTGGTTCTAAGGACCTAAGAGGTTGGACTAGGCTAGGTCAGGCCCAGAGAAGGCTAGTGTGTTCGGCCAACAAGAGTCCAAGTGAAACCCCACAGCCAACCAAGAGCCCAGGGTTGTTGGGAAATGTGGAGGACGAACTCCTACAGTAGAAGGGGCAAAAATGGGCACAGTGCTATATGTATTGTAGCACCCATAGCATCTAGGAAGACTTTATAGCCAGCACCTACTGTGGATGGCCCGGTATGAGAGGATCTGTCATTGCTTTCTGGGCCAAAAACTCCCGATGTTGTCCCCCTTCTGAGCTGAGGGGTTTCACATACCATCTACTCAGTGAGAAGGGACAACCAGGCTTCATCACTGGATTTATTTGTATATAGCCAGGGGCAGGGTTGTCCTTCATGTCGAAGGGTCTTGAGTTTTGGGAGATCAGAGCTAAGCAGAATCTGGTTCTGCTGCAGATGATAGTTTTTGTTTAAAAAAAATTATTAAACTTTCATCTCCCAGCTTTGGGTAGGAAGTATATTCTTAACCAGTCAAGATAGAGGCTGCTTCAAAAGATAAAAGAGAACTTTGATAACTTGACACTAAAAAGGCTCTGCACAGACAACATCAATGCACCAAGGATAAGAAGGGAAGTGGTGGAATGGGGGAAAAAAATTTGCATTAAATTTCTCTCATAAGGGTTCTGTAGCCAAGATATAAAAACAAGTACTACATCTAGATAGGACTGATAGCCAGTCCTTAATAGATAAGTGATCAAAGGATAGTGATCAAACAGTTCTCAAAGGAAGAACAGAAATCTTCACAACCATAAGAAAGAATGCCCCAAATCATGAATAAGAAGAGAAATGCAGATCAAAACCACTCTGAGGTTCTACCTGACATCCTGAAAATTGGCCAAGGTGACCAAAAAATAGCAATAGCCAATGCTGGAGGGGTTGTGAAAGGATAGGTACACTGATGGCATTGTTGGTAGAGCTGTAAAATGGTACAAGCATTTTGGAAAGCAACTTGGAATTATTATTATTGTTATTATTTTGCGAGGCAGTTGGGGTTAAGTGACTCGCCCAGAGTCACACAGCTAGTAAGTATCAAGTGTCTGAGGCCAGATTTGAACTCAGGTCCTCCTGATTCCAGGGCCGTGCTCTATCCACTGTACCACCTAGCTGCCTCCAGCAGCTTGGAATTATGCAAATCAAAGTGCCTAAAATGTCCATCCCCTTTGACTCAAGAGACTCCATTACTGGGCTCATTCCCCTAGGAAGCTATTGATAAGAAGAAAGTCCCCAATTACACCAGAATAGTTATAGCAGCACTTTTTGTGATAGCAAAGAATTGGAACAAAGTAGATGCCAATTGATTGGGTTAAACAAATACATGATGTCACAGAATATTACTGTGTTGTAAGAAATGTGAATGGGGAATACAGAGAAGCATGCACTAATGCAGAGGAAAGTTGGCAGAGGCAAGAAAACAATACATACAGTAACTACAACGATGTCAGTGGAAAGAACTACACACCAAAAAAACCCAAAGTGAATGTAAGAAAATGATAAAGATCAAGAATGACTTAAATGAACCTCCTCCTTCATGAAGAGAGGAGTTCCACAGGTGTTAGACATCACACATATTGCCATACTTTTCTAATATATTCATCATTCATGCTGGTTTTTTTCCCCTCTCTTAAAAAATATTGTTGTTACATGGGATGGCCCTTTGGGATGGGCAAGAATACTTCGGATAACTATGGTGATGTAGCAATAAAACCTTGTTTAAAAATTTATTTAGGTGGCGCAGTGGATAGAGCACTGGTTCTGGAGTCAGGAGGACCTGAGTTCAGATCTGGCCTCAGATACTTAACACTTCCTAGCTATGTGACCCATGTCACTTAACCCTGATTGCCTCACACAAACAAAATCATATTGAACCCATTTTCTTTTCTTTCTCCACCATGGATAGATCCACTCTCTTTTTTTTTTTTCGAAGTACCTCTTAAAATGAACACAGTAGTACTAACATTGCCCAGGTTGTTGGTGCCTTTCCCTCTCATCCTATACAATTTTAAAATGTTTAATTGATATGCTTGGGGGAAGAGAAAGCATATTTAACCTTACCCTCTCAATAACTCTTCCTCTGATAAATGAAACAATTCAGTACAATCCAATCAAGCAAGATAACTTCATATACCAGTCATGTCTAAGAATGTTTGTCTCATTCAGCACCTACAGTCTTATTATTAGTGATTAGAAGCATTTTTTACATGACTGTAAATAACTTGCCTCTCTTTTTCTAATGACAACATAATCATCTTCTTTGACCATTTATCTATTGGGGAGTGGCTCATATTCTTGTATATTTGTGTTAATTCCCTATATAGCTTGGCTAGTGGACCTTTAAGAAATTTCCAGATAAGATTTTCTCTACTCATTCTAACTGCATTTGTTTTGTTTTTGTAAAAAAAAATTTAATGTCATGTAAGTAAAATTGTCCATTTTGTCTTTTATGATCACTTCTCAGCCTTTGGTCAAGGAGTATTCCACTGCCTGTAGTTATGAAAGGTATCCTCACTTCTCTTCCCTAGTGCTTAGCACATAGTGGGTGACTGATTAATGTTTGCTGACTCGACTTTAATTTATGATATGATTTTTGCTATCTTATCATTTAGTCCATCTTGACATATGGTGTGCAATGCTGTTCTAAATCAAATTTCTACCAGACTTCTTTCCAGTTTTCCCCACAGAGTTTGTCAAACAGGAGTTCTTTCAGCAGTAATTGACATCCTTGGGTTTATCAAACCCTAGGCTACTACTACCATGTTCAGTTGCATCTGGGTCTTAAAATACCTAAGCTCTTCCACTGCTCAGCTTCCCTCCCTGTTTTTTAGCCAGTACCAAATCATTTTGATGAACACAACTTTGGGAGTATAGTTTGAGATGTGGTGCTGGTAGACTCCCTTTCTTCCTACTCTTTAGAACAACTGTCTAACAAGCTGTAAAGTGGGGCCATTAACCTGCCTGACTTTAGACTAAAGCCTAGCTACCTTCCTGTGTCTCCCAGAGCCTGGAAGTGGTAGCATTCTTCCAGGCAAATGGATTCCTTGCCCATGACTCAGAGTGCGCTCTCTACATCTCCTCTCATTACCATTGGCATGTACTGAAACTCAGCTGGAATGGCAAAACTCTGACCACCCCTCAGTTCCTCAGACAGGCAGTTGCCAAGCAGCTGGGCCTGAAGCCAATGCTAGGAAGCGGGCATTTCATTTCCCCCTAGTGCTTTTGGAGCAATGATGGAGACAAGAAAGGTAAGCTTTGCGCAGCCCTGGGTCTTTTTGGAAGCTCACAGAAAACATCCCAAGTACAATGCTGTGAAGGGGAAGGAGACCCTGATGGTGGGGGGAAGGCTAGCTAGCCTGCCCTTAGAATATAGAAGCGCATTTAGGGTTCTGAAGCGGCTGGCTGAACTTTGAAAGAAAGGACCGTCTATTGTGTTTCCTTTGAAAGATTTTTACAGTTGTACTTGTATTCATTTATCAAGTACATAGTTCCACTTGCTCCCGTGGCTCTGACTGAGGGCTGCCTGGCAGCTTTTGCCAGTCTGAGGCTCATTGGGTCTTTCTTTGGAGATTGATCTGTTCTTACATCTTCAGGTTGGGCTTAGGAACAGTGGTTGGTTCTGAATAGGCGTCCCAATGACTGACCCTGAAGAGGGTGAACGTCCTCCTCAGATGAGTGTTCCTGCCCTTTTGCGATTAACCACGTCTGGGGAAGACATTTATCAATACTTGGGAAGTATACCTTACGGCTGACCCCATTCTCCCAGATGAAGAACTGGATGCTTCTCATTGGAGTCTTTTGGAGCATCACTGAACGTAATTTGCTCCCATATTCTGCTCGCTCTGGTTTGGGGATACCTTGATTTCTCTATGGTCCTTCATACTTGACTTGAAGGCTTTGTTTATAATGCTACCAGCGCTAGAGAATTGTTGGGTATAAATTTCTTTCTCCTGTCTGTTTGCCTTGTCCCTGTGCCCACAATAACAGCTTCTAGTAGAATGGAAACTCTGAGAGCAGAAACTGCTTCAAGTTTTGTCTGTGTCCCCAGGACCTAGCATATAATAGATACTTAATAAGCGCTGACTCTCTGTTCCTCTCTGATTTTTTTCTGGGTTCAAGTGCATCAGTTGGTTCTTCCCCACTGTGATATGGTGTCAGTTCTATCAAAGCCCCTTCGAACCTAGATGTCATTGCCAAGGATGTTTTCAAAGTCACAGGTACTTCACCATGGCTTCCATTGCAGTTTACTTTGTTCTTGAAAGGCCTGTGGCCTTGAGTATGTGCTGCATGCTCCTGTGGGTCTGGGGCTGGGGCAGCTGGACCTGTCCTCTTGACAGCTTTCCAGTATCTGTATCTGCATCTCTTTGGTTTTATTCCTTTGCCAAAGAGATTTCTGACAGGTGGTTTCCATTATAAACGTGACACCTGCATTTGGGGAGTTGTCATCATAGCTCTAATTGGCTTGTTCTTTCTTTCTTTCTTTCTTTCCTTCTTTCTTTCTTTCTTTCTGAACTGGAGGATCCCTCTAATTCTGAATCATCAGCCAAAAGCTTGAGTTCCCATCATCCATACCATGACTTCCGTTAATAACCAGTGAAAACTGTTTATGATATCCCCCTAGGATCCTAAGAATACAATTTCATTGGACTCGTTTTTTGTTAGTAGTGGGCTGTACCTCTTAAGCTTGCCTAGAGGTCATCCTTCACTATGTTAATTAGCCATTAAAGAGTGTGCACTGAGTTGTGGTTGGTTCCTCTTTGAGGTGGGAGCCATACAGCATTCTTGAAGGCTGTAGTACCCCCACTGGACACCAGAGGACACTTCGTCTTCAAAGGCTTAGACCTGCTCCCTCTCAGAGCTTCCGCTGAGTGGTGTTGGCCAGGTTCAGCATTTGAACTAAGGTTAGGGTTAGGAACGTGATGGCACTATTTCCCCGAGTCCCATCCCTGGATCTGGAATTCCCTCTCTCCAGCGTGGGGAAGGAAATTTTGGCTGTGTTGTTTCCTCTCCCCTGAGCCTTGTGGATGGAAAATTATCCCCAATTAATGAAGTTGGGAATTTTGGATAAGGAGGAGGTCATGATGGCATCTGGGCCTCTGTGTGCTCCAGTAGCTTTGATGGAGCAGAGACTTTTTTTCCTGTCCTTCTCTAGGGCTGCTTAGCCCCTCAGGAATTCCCATGTGCCTGAAGTGATTTCTAACTAGCTGAGAACTTTGCTTTTTTTCTCTTCTGGCCCACATCTAGTCCTGTGCCAGATTAATGGTGGAATGATTGGCCAGGATATCTCTTGTGACTGTTTGGTTTCCACATCTCCTTTGGGTGCTTCAGGGTCCTATAACTACCTTTGGGTCTGTCCTTTCCACTAGATTTTCTTTAGTACTTAGATGCTGATATAATTTGGAGAAACCAACTGTTTGGGGTCCTTACCTTTCATGGCATTTCAATGTCTTGTCTAGGACAGAAGATAAAATTGAGCAGTTCAAGAAAGCAGTTGAGTACTACTCAGTTGCCCCCCAAGCACACAGGTTACTAGTGAGCCCATAGCCCTTACTAGCTAGGGCTCTACCTGACCCTGTTCGTTTGCTTCTAGTGAGCATGTGAAGGGAGAGATGGGATGTAGGCCGACATGGAGTTCCCCCAACTTCCAAATGATGGGGGTATGCTTAGATAGGTCCCAGGGCCATTTTCTTTGAATTGGTTTCTTAACCACAGAAAGTGCCTTCCAGTAAATATACCTGTGTGGAATGTGCCTCAGAGTGTTAGTTTTGTGCCAGATATATGGGGATAGGTTCTCTAAATGACAAAGTCTTTTCTCTCCAGCTAGCATTTGAGTCCCATCCCCTTCCACGAGAACAAATAGGAACTGCCTCTGCTGGAAGTAGTGGCCTTTGGAGTGCTTAAGTGGACTTTCTAATGGGACTTTACATTTGGTCATTTTGTTTTCATTTGTTTTGTCCTCCAGTTTCTTTCCCATCAAGGTGCAGTTCAGCTCTCCTTTTCTCCCCTCATCACCTGGGGAACCTATGATGAAATACAGCCTTTTCTCCAATTGGTCTATCTCCTATGATTCCTCAGTGACCACTTTTCAGAGTCCTCTGACCTCTGAGGCCTCCCTGCCTTCAGGGTCTGGCAGTAGTACCAGTTCAAAGTAAGTGGGTCTTAGTGGGGGGAGGAGGAGGAGGAGGAGGAGGAGGGGTGTGTGTGTGTGTGTGTGTGTGTGTGTGTGTGTGTGTGTGTGTGTGTTCTGAGGTCCTTGCCCTGGCTTGGGGAGAGAGAGATGTTCTCTTGGGGAGGAAAAGAAATGTTCTTGCAGAATGAAGGATGTTCTCTTGGAGAAAGGCGCGTTCTCTCTTTTCTTGCTGATGACCCAAGGGAGGGTATGAATGTTGGGGGCAAAAGGTTGCTCCAAGTGGCTGCTCAGGAAGGCAGCCCCAGATGTGACATCATTATTTCTGTGCTCAGTAAGCTGGCAGCTGGGCCAGGGCACTCAAGACTCAAGGCTGAGGCTCAGCTCAGCTCTCTTGGGGCAAATACAGACTGGCAGGAGGGTGACTCCATGTCTTACAAGTTTTCCAGGGTACCTTTTGGTCTGGATCAATTAAACCCAGTGGTGAAAGGCAGTGGTGGCATGGCCACTTTTCCCACCAATTCTGTCTTGTGTCCTGGAGCTGATCCGCTATCCAAAAAACAAGAAGAGGTCTTCTCCCTAACCATTCTCTCTTTTTTTTTCCCAGCCAAAGACAAGGTTTATTAGAACATCCGTTATATTGGCCAGACTCTTAAGGAATCTGAACATTAGTGAGCTATTGGCTAGATTTTAAGAATCTGAGCCCCTAACCTTTCTTTAAAAATTGTCAAATCATTGAGCCACTGGAGCATAAGATAGGCTAGACGGATGCCAGTGATGACAAGGGGCTCCACTAGGGACTCAGATGCCAGCCTGGGCACAGCCCATCTCTGCTGTCCAAGGCAGCGAGGAACCACACTGATAGCACTAGTCCGCCCTTGCCAACAGTAGCCCCAGAGGCCTTGTAAGTTGTTGAATACTGACAAAGGAAGTGATATCCCCTTGTATCTACCATGTCTTCACCAAGGTGAGAGTGTAGACCACTCAGGTCATGCGCTTTTCCTCTCCTAATGGCCCATCACTCCACTTTCCAAGCCTGAGAGTCTGTTGCCCACCCCCACCCCCCAAATTTTAGGCAAGCCTAGTAGTAGGGAGCTACTTTGGAGGTTGCCCATTATTTCATCTTTCAGAGTCAGAAGGGCCTTAAGGCTTAGGGAATGTACAACGTTCTCTTGATTCTGCTCACTTCACTCAGCATCAGACTATACAAGTCTTTCCAGGTTTTTCTGAAGTCAGCCTGTTCATCATTTCTTATAGCACAATAGTGTTCCATTACATTCATATACCACAACTTGCTCAACCATTCTCCAATGGATGGGCATCCTCTCAATTTCCAATTCTTTGCCACCACAAAAAGAGCTGCTATGAATATTTTTGTACATGTGGGTCCTTTTCCCATTTGTATGATCTCTTTGGGATACAGCCCTAGAAGTGCTATTGCTGGGTCAAAGGGTATGCACATTTTGACAACCCTTTGGGCATAGCTCCAAATTGCTCTCTAAAATGGTTGAATCATTTCACAACTCCACCAACAAGGCATTAGTGTTCCAATTTTCCCACATCTTCTCCAACATTTATCATTTTCCTGTTTTGTCATCTTGGCCAATCTGATGGGTGTGATGTGGTACCTCAGAGTTGTTTTGATTTGCATTTCTCTAATCAATAGCAATTTAGAGCATTTTTTCATATGACTATAGATGGCTTTAATTTCTTCATCTGAGAGAGTTCTGACCACCCTGGGCAGTAGGCTTAATGGAGCCATCGTGCAAATTCTCTTAACTGTCT
>NW_020944019.1:217824-250976 GCF_900497805.2 Vombatus ursinus
TTGTTCTTTGGCGTAGGTTGACCACAATCTCCTCTAAACTGTTTATTCTCCTTCCAGTTCTTTCCTCCAGAGCTTTTTGTTTGTTTGTTTCATTTCCCTTTTTCTCACTCGCTTCATTTCTCTTAGGTATTCATGGAGTCCTTGTGGAAAACCCCCTTCTTTCCCTTTGTGTCTGCTTGCAGCTGGCCCTAGTCCCTCTCTCTTCCAGGCGGGATTTTGGGGCATCTTGTGATTTGCACTAGTTTTTGATAGTGGTTGCGCTCTTCTTTGCTTTTCTCTCCTCTCTAGCTCTTGAACCCAGGTTTCGTGTGAGAGCCATGCCCTGCCCCTACTGTGCTTTTTTGCATTGGGCCCCTTGGCCTCATGCTGCATCCCTTGAGTTCCCAGGGTTAGATAGTAAGGAGTTAGGGGCCTCTGCCTCCCCTCAAATCAGAAAGGTTCAGAGTTCGAGTGCTGCATCTTCACAGAGTCTTTTGGGTATTTTGGAGCCCTTTGGCAGTCTACTAAAGCCTATCAATCCCTTCTCTGAATCATGTTTTTAAATACATAAAATAAATGGGGTTCCAAAGGAAGTGGGTTCTATTGAAATATGAAGCAAAAAATAAGTTGCTGGGCCTCAAGTTCAAAACTTGTGCTCAGTTGTATCTCAGGCTGGAGTGCTAGGGCCATGGAAGCCTAAGGGCCTGGGCAGTCCCTGTAGCACTGGAGTAGCTTATTGGATTTCTTGATCAGTAAGTATTTCTTCTTAACTTTTTGATGGGAACTAGGCCCTCTGCCTCTGTTCCAGCCGCTATCTTGACTTCAAACCTTGAATCTGTATTTAATGTATCACTCTTTCCCTTTTTTTCAGAGCTGGAGAACATTTTCTTCCAGTTACACGATTCAGTGGCCCAGGGGTGGAAGGGGGAAGAGTCAGCTCCTGTATCAGGAACTGAAGGTACCTTGATCTCCCGAGGCCTCTGTCCCCTTGTTCTCTGACATAAAAGGACCTGGTGTGGTTCCTGGTGCACGGGGCATAAAGAGAGTTCTGACCACCCCGGGCAGTAGGCTTAATGGAGCCATCGTGCAAATTCTCTTAACTGTCTTTGAAAACAGCCAGCTAGAGAGGTGGAGGGATTACAGCAGTTCTCCCACACTGTCCCAAAGAGTTGCCTTCTGGCTTTGTGAGGGCAGTAAGGCTAGGTGTGGCACAGAACATTTGATCCACAGCCTATGGGGTTGCTCAGGGATCTGCCTGCCTTTGGGCCATTTTCACTGATGGACCCAAATTCGTGGGTCCACAAAGGGGAGGTTTGGGCAAATACTTCTTAAGCCTTAACTGGATAAGGACCCTCCAAAGATTAGCATCAGAGATGGGTTCCCCAACCAATTCTTTTCTTGTTCACTTTAGATTGAGATTGAGATCGAGATTGAGAAACTGAGGGATCCAGCTAGTTGCCCTCTTTGTAAGTGGGGTTGACACTACTCTGTCTGCCAGTGATGCCTGTGACCAGCCAGTCCCCTGAGAATACTGCTGCCCCTGGATCTACTTGGATGGGAAGTTGTTTCAGAGCAAGCTGATTAAGGCAGGAAGAGAACAGACAGCACTGATTGAGCTTTGTGATGGTCAGGTGGGGAGACTGAGGCAGTTTGGCCCAGTAGTGATTTTGTGATAGGGATGTGTTTGTAGGGGCAGAGGAGGGGCTTTGGAAAGTTGAGTAAACTATATAAAATATTGTTCCAGAAGCCAGACAGACCCTGGAAGCCTGGCACAGAGAAAAAGTAGCAGGTAAATGTTTATGTTTATGAAGTTTAAAAAATATTACTGCATTTTGTTTTGATGTGACAGGTATTTCTCAAAAACTCTCCTAAACAAATCACATTTTCAATAGAGAAAAAAGTCCATTAATTCTTAACAGAAAGGAAATGATGGCAGGACCATCAGCCATTGTCTTTGATCCCATTTCTGTCTTGTCTCCTCTCCAGATGGTCCTTCTTTACATTGGTGTATCATTGTTACCTATGCTGGCTCTAACCCCCTTTACTTTATACATTCTTCACACCAGCCATTCCTGTCTCCTTGGGCACATATTTTTTCCCACTCATTTCTCATCACAAATAACGTTCCTGTGAACATTTCTGTATGTGGGGCCTTTTCTTGCTCTACTTCCTTTAGGTATGGGCCCAGTGTTTGAATATCTGGGGTAAAGAGGATGAACTTTTCCTTCATAATTTCAAATTGTCTTCCAAAATAACCCAAGCATTTAGCAGCTGCACCAGCTCTGAACTAACAGCCTGTCCCAGCATCCACTTGAGTAGGGGTCAGCAGAAAACTTGTTTGAATTTGCATTTCTCTTCATTATGAATAGCTATAAACAAAGTGTTATTCATTTCATGATATTTTCAGGGGGTTATTGATGGCTCACATTTTTTTTTTAAAGGCAATTGGGGTTAAGTGACTTGCCTAGGGTCACCCCGCCAGTAAGTGTCAAGTATTTGGTCTGAGGCTGGATTTGAACTCAGGTCCTTCTGACTTCAGGGCTGGGGCTCTATCCACTGCGCCACCCAGCTGCCCCCTCACATTTCTTTTAAAAACTTGCTGTGCTTTGCATCTGTGTCTCTTAAGTACAACTGTCAATCTTAGATGATCTTAGATGCCATCAATTTGAAAAGGCAGACTTCTTTTTCTGTTTATTTTTTTTTTAATTTCACAAACATGTATTATTCTCTACTATCCACCTCCTCATTATTGAAAAAAGAAGAAAAACCCTTATTCTCACAGATTTGAATAGATTTCTTATGGAGCTTAGCAATGAGACTTTAATCAGAAAAACTTGCTACAGAGCTTTTTCTTTTTTTTTTATTTATTTTTTTTTAGGCAATTGGGGTTAAGTGACTTGCCCAGAGTCACAGAGCTAATAAGTGTCAAGTGTTTGGTCTGAGGCCGGACTTGAACTCAGGTCCTCCTGACTTCAGGGTCGGTGCTCTATCCACTGTGCCACCTAGCTGCCCCTACAAAGCTTTCTTCCCTAGGTATCTGTCTCCCTTCTAATTTTGGCTGTATTGATTTTGTTTGTTCAAAGACTTTTAAATTTTGTGTGACTTCATCTTCCATAACCCTCTCAGCAGATTGTTTGGTCATGAAGCCTTTCCCTGTTCATTGATCTGAAAGGTGATTTCTTCCCTGCTCCTTGAATTTCTTTGTGATAGCATATTTTATATCTTAGTCCCATACCCACTGGGCACTAAGGTTGGCATATGGTGTGGTTTCACACAAGCCTAATTGCTACCAAACTGCTGTCCAGTATGCCCAGCAGCTTTTGTCAAACAGTACATCCTTCCCTGGAATTGGGTCCACAGACCACAATACTGCTAGGTTTGTTGGCCTCTTTATGTATGCTGTGTGCCCAGTCTGACCCCCCAGTCTGACCAACCTCTTTGTTTTTTGGTTATTTTCAACCAGTATCAACTCGTTTTGATGATGGCTGCTTTGTAGTGTCGTTTGACACCTGGTGCTGCTAGGCCCTCTTCCTTCCCACTTTTTTTTCAATACTTCCCTTGAGATTCTTGATGAATTTTGTCCTTCTTTTTTCTGGCTCTATAAAGTAATCCTTTGGTAGTTTGATTGGTATCCCAATGAATAAGTAAATTACATTAGGAAGTCTTGTCAATTTTCTTATACTGGCTTGACTTCCCTATGAGTAATTAATATTTCTTCAACTCTTTAGCTCTGTAAAGAATATTTTGTAGGTTCAATAAGGACAGATTGTTTATTTTTTATATGAGGAAATGTAAAATGTATGTCTAAGATTGTTATTAGTAATTGGGTAGTTTGAAGGAAAGATTGGGGTGGAGCTGAGTATGATGTGATACTAAAGAGTAACGGTTTAGGAAAAGATAAAAAGAGTAATTGGCTTATACAAATGAGGTGAACTGACACAGAGGAATTAGAGAGGGGAGGAGGGCTGGCAGTTCTGGAACCCTATTTTTTATTAGGAATGGGTTAAAGAGGGAACAATACTTATAACAATACATGCATCTATAATAATATATACATCTAGAAAGATATAAAAATGTTCTAAATTCAGAAGGAAATAAAAGGCTAAGGACATAGGGAGAGTGGAAGGGATAAAGGAGGGATCTTTAGAGGGAACCCTACTCACATCAGATCTGGGTTAAAGAGAGAAAAATATATACATTTAGAAGGGAATAAAAGTCTTCTTCTAAATTTATAAGGAATAAGAGGGTAAGGGAATAGGATAAGGGGGGGTGGTATAGAAGGGTGTTTAGATTAATGGGGATGGGAGGACAAGGGAGGGATCTTTGGGGAGGGGCTAGGTTAAGTAATAGGAGGGCAAGGTAGCAGGTAGAAGTAAAGAAGAGGAGTCAGGAGTGACAGGAAATAAGAGATACACACAAATATAAAATACAGGTCAGGAGTAGAATTTATTAGGAAAAAAAAAGCAGGGATAGTAATCACGATCTCAGACAAATTTAAAGCTAAAATAGATTTAATCAAAAGACAAAAATAGGGAAAGTACACTGTCAGCCAGCTTAATCAATATTGTTTTGGACTATTTAAAATAACTAGACAGTATAAGGTTGGAATATGATTGTGGTGCAGGAAATGATGAGTGGGTGGACTTAGAAAAATACAGAAAGACTCAGACTTACCAAGGACGATGTTATCCACCATCAGAGAAACAGAGCTAGGACAAGTATAGTACGGCCTTACATAGATGTGTATGAATGTATATGTCTACATATGAGTATGATTATAGATATCTAAGTGTATGTATGTGTCTGTAAGTGTATGTATGTGTATATGTATGTATATGTGTTTGTGTATATGTGTCTATGTGCATATGTGTTTATGTATATTATGTATATATAAATCTATCCTCGATTAATTGTAGCCTTCTGGGTGGGCAGGGGTGGGGGAGGAAAGGGGACAAAAGAGCAAAGTAAAAAGTGCACAGCACAAAACAAACGAAAACTTACAAGTAAAGAGAAGATGGACAGCTCAGAACACAATGTGCAGTATTTATCATATAGGCTTTCTTGAAACAGAAATTGATTGCTGTCTATTTTGGAGCCTCTCTTACGTTCTGCTCTGCACATGGCAATGCTTCCCCCCACCCCTTATTTTGTGTTTAAGTTTAAAATGAATTAATTTTAAAAAAATATTTTGTAGCTGTGTTCAGATTGTTCCTGTGTGTATTTTGGTAGGTAGACTCCCAAGTGTGTGGAATTATTTGGTAGTTATTTGAAGATTGGTTTCCCATCTCTTCCTTCTAGGGTTTGTTGGTAATACACAGAAATGCACACGAACTATTTAGAAGACTTGATTCTCTATCCTGCCACTTTGCTAATGTCATTCATTGTTTCAGTTGAGTTCTGACAGTAAACAGCCATCTTATAGTCCAGAAGCGATTGTGTTGTTTCTCCTCTGCCTCTGCTTAGGCAATACCTTCCGTGTCTCTTCCTCATGGTAACATTGTGGAGTTCACACCGTGTCTCTCAGACAGTGGCAGTGATGAGGAGTGTCTTCACAGTTGCCCCTAATCTTTCTTTCCTCTTTGTACTCCCAGGGCTTAGCACACAATAAGCATTGCGTGTTGGACATCTCAAACTGGATATCCTGTAGACATCTCAAACTTTGCATGTTCCAAAAGGGACTTGCTATCATTTCCTCTTACTGTGGAGGGTACACCCAGCCTTCCCAGCCCCCCAGTGTCATAACCTTGTCATTATACCTGACTCCTCACTCTCCTTCACTCCACATATCCAGTCAATAGTCAGTAAATGTTTATTTATTTAGTTAGTTAGTTATTTTGGTGAGGCAATGGGGGTTAAGTGACTTGCTCAGGGTCACACAGCTAGCGTCAAGTGTCTGAGATCACATTTGAACTCAGGTCCTCCTGATTCCAAGGCCGGAGCTTAATCCACTGCGCCACCTAGCTGCCCCCTCAGTAAATGTTTATTAAGCATCCATTATGTGCCAGGCACTGTGCTAAGTGGTGGGGACACACATATGAAAAAAGAAAGACAATCCCTGTCCTTCAAGAGCTTACAATCTAATTGGAGAAGACAGAGCACAACAGGAAACTGAAAAGGGTGTGGGGGAGGAGGACAAGAAGGGGATTTGGTGGAGAAGTCAGTCAGAACAGGTGAGAAATAACTGAGCTCTGAGCTGGGTTCCCTCCTTCAATGAAAGTTTGGAGTTCATGGCCCCCACCCCCTAATCAGAGGGACAGGGGGCACTGATGAAGTGGAGTGTCACTTAACAAATCTGGCAATTTTTGTCTTCTCAACATGTCTCTCATCTGAACCCTTCTCTCCACACATAGCTAGCTACACCTTAGTTCAGGCCCTTGTCATCTCACACCTAAATAATTGCAAAAGGCTCCTGATTGGTAGGTAGGTCCCTGCCTCAAGTCATTTCCAATTCTAGTCATCTTCCTTAAGCGTGGATCTGACCATGTGACTCAGCCAACTGCAATGGCTTTCTTTTGCGTCTAGGATCAAATAGAAACTCTTGTTTAGCTGGCAGAGCCCTTCACAACCTGGCCTCAAGCTACCTTTCCAGCCTCACTATATATTCTTCCTTTCATTCCTGTGCCTCTCTATCTTCACAAGTGATATTGCATCTGCTATATCTATGCCTTTGCGTGGGAGGACACTGCTCCCTGTTTGCTTCCTCAGGCCTTGTGCTCATTCTGTTCTTTTGGGGGGTTTCTCCCTGCAATTCCACTTGAGATTATTGCAGAACTATTTCCTTCTTTGGGGATTTTATCTTAATCCCTAGGATTTCTTCATGATGCCAAGACTTTTCTTCTTTATCTATGTCTGCTTGGGAAGTCTCATCTCGGACAACCTCATTGTTGTTTCTGTATTTGTTAGAGTTATTGTCGATCTGATCTCTCCATGTAGAGCCTAGGTAGGAATGGATAGCTGCAAGAAGCCACACTGAGTTCTCAGTCCACAAACGTGGCTGATAATAGAGATCCTTAGTTCTGTCTCCTTTAGCAGACTCAGTCTAGGTCACTGATGTATAGATAGCTAACATGGCTAGCATGGCAGAGCTGGAGTTCCCAATCTCTGTCCCCTGCCCCCTCTACTAGTCTTAGGATGGGGTACCTGAAGTAGGATTACAGGCTTCAAACCATGCCACCTACACTCTGGGATGTCATCCCCACTTCCTCCACACAGGAACTAGAACTCAGCTCCTGGAACCATCCTGGGGTTGGAGAAGTGATCTCTTGCCTTATCTTACCTAGAACTGGAACTATATTCCCAGCCACCATTTCCAAACCAAACTGTCCCTTCCATCGCTTCTAGCAGATTGCTTCTTCTGACATCCCCATTCTATCACTGATTAGGAATTCAATTTCTTCCTGTCTCCAAACTGCTTCCCTACTGCCTACAAACACACCTATGTCTCCCCCATCTTCAAAAACCCCTCCCTTGATCTGTCCAACTTCGCTGTCTTCCTATGTCTCTCCTGCCTCTTGCGGCAAAACTTGAGAAGGTTGTACAATAGGTGCCTCCATTTCCTTTCCTTTCACTTTCTTCTTAACTCTCCATGGTTTGCCTTCCTCATTCCATCCAAATTGCTTTCTCCAAAGTGACCACTGATCTTTTCTTCTTTCAGCTTTTATGACTATTTTTAAAATTAAATTTTCTTTTTTTCTTTTTTTTTCTTTTTAACATGTGTTTTTAAAACTTTAGATCACAAATTTTCTCCCTTCCTCCCTCCCCACCCACCCTCATTGAAAAGGCAAGTATCTCGATACAGGTTATAGATGTGTAGTCATGCAAAACACTTCCATAGTAGTCATGTTGTGAAAAACTGAGTATATTTCCCTTCATCCTATCCCACCCCCCATTTATTCTATTCTCTCTTTTGACCCTGTCCCTCCCCAGAAGTGTTTGCTTTTGATTATCCCCTCCCCTAATCTGTTTTTGTTTTTTTCCTTTAGGCAATTGGGGTTAAGTGACTTGCCCAGGGTCACACAGCTAGTAAGTGTCAAGTGTTTGGTCTGAGTCCCCTCCTCTAATCTGCCCTCCCCTCTATCAACCCCCTGCTCTCTTGTCCCCTTCACTCCTTATTTTCCTGTAGGGTAAGAGAGATTTCCATACCCCATTGAGTGTGTGTTATTCTCTCCTTAAGCCAAATCCTATGACAATAAGATTCCCTCTCACCTTCCCTTACTTCCCTTCCACTATAAAAGCCTTTTCTTGCCTGTTTTATGTGAGATAATTTACCCCATTCTACTTCTCCCTTTCTCCTTCTCCCAGTATAATCCTCTCTCACCCCTTAATTTTATTTTCCAGATATCACTCCTTCATCTTCAACTCACCCTGTGCCCTCTATCTATCTATCTATCTATCTATCTATCTATCTATCTATCTATCTATCTATCTATCTACATACATATAATTTTTTTCCCTCCCACTACCCTAATACTGACAAAGGACTCATGAGTTACAAATATCATCTTTCCCTGCAGGAAAGTAAACAGTTCAACCTCGATAAGTCTCTTATGATTTCTCTTTCCTGTTTACCTCTTCCATGTTTCACTTGAGTCTTGTATTTGAAAGTCAAATTTTCTATTCAGCTCTGGTCTTTTCCTCAGGAATGCTTGAAAGTCCCCTATTTCATTGAATGAGCATTTTTTCCCCTGAAGGATTATATTCAGTTTTGCTGGGTAGGTGATTCTTGGTTGTAGTCCCATCTCCTTTGCCCTCCAGAATATCATACTCCATGTCCTCCACTCTCTTAATGTAGAAGCTGCTAAATCTTGTGTTATCCTGATTGTGTTTCCACAATACTTGAATTGTTTCTTTCTGGCTGCCTGCAATATTTTCTCCTTGACCTGGGAATTCTGGAATTTGGCTACAATATTCCTAGGAGTTTTCCTTTGGGGATCTCTTTCAGGAGGTAATCGGTAGATTCTTTCAATTTCTATCTTGCCCTCTGGTTCTAAAATATCAGGGCAGTTTTCCTTGATAATTTCTTGAAAGATGATGTCTAGGCTCTTTTTTTGATCATGGCTTTCAGATAGTCCAATAATTTTTAAGTTCTCTCTCCTGGATCTATTTTCCAGGTCAGTTGTTTTTCCAATGAGATATTTCACATTCTCTTCTATTTTTTCATTCTTTTGGATTAGTGTTCCAGTGCCTTGATTTCTCATATAGTTACTAGCTTCCAATTGCTCCATTCTAATTTTTAAGGAAGTATTTTTTTCAGTAAGCTTTTGGACTTCCTTTTCCATTTGGCCAATTTTGCTTTTTAGGGCATTCTTTTCCTCATTGGCTTTTTGGACCTCTTTTGCCATTTGGTTTAGGCTATTTTTCTTTTCTTTCTTTTTTTTTTTTTTTGGTGAGGCAATCGGGGTTAAGTGACTTGCCCAGGGTCACACTGCTAGTACATGTCAAGTGTTTAGTCTGAGTATGGATTTGAACTCAGGTCCTCCTGACTTCAGGGCCAGTGCTCTATCCACTGCACCACCTAGCTGCCCCTTAGGCTATTTTTTAAGCTGTTATTTTCTTCAGTATTTTTTTGGGGGGAGGGTCTCCTTTAGCATCACTCTCAGTTTTTCCTCTGTTTCTCTTACTTGCTTCTCAAAATCCTTTTTGAGCTCTTCCATGGCCTAGGACCAAATCATATTTTTCTTGGAGGCTTTGGATGTAGGAGCTTTGGCTTCATTGTCTTCTTCTGCTTGTGTGTTTTGATCTTCTTTGGCACCAAAGTAAGATAATATAGTCTGACTCTTTTTGCACTGCTTGCTCATGATCCCAGCCAATTACTTGAGTTATAAACTCTTTGTTAAGGTAGGGGTCTGTTTCCAATGTGGAGAATGTACTGTCCCAAGCTTCAGGGGTTTTGTGCAGCTGTTTTCAGAGATACTTCTAGGGACCTGTAAATTTTCAGTTCTTCCAGGGTGGTACGATCAAGGGTCAGGTGTTTATTCTTTTCCTGGCCTGTGCTCTGGTCTTTGAGTGACCACAAGCACTTTTTTCTGTCTTGGAACTGTGAGGAGGATTTCCTCTCCACAGTCACTACAAGCTCCACCACGCCAGCGCCCCTCCTAGCCCTAGGACCACCACTCAGAACTGTGACCCAGATCCAAGCATAAGCAAAGCAAGAGAACCCTGCAGCAGCAGAGAGATCCCTGCAATCCCCCTCTGATCAGCCACTCGATTCCCCCTCAGTTTGTGGGCCGGAAGCTCAGGAGGCAGCTGCCACCCCAGGCCAAGCTTGGGGAATGGGGCTGAAACTCCACCGTGCTTCTCTCTCACCATGGCAGAAACAGACTTTTCCCACTGACCTTCTAAGTTGTCTTTGACGTTTATGGGTTGAGAGGTCTGGAAACCACCACAGCTGCCCGAGATTCAGTCCTCTGAGGCCTGCATGCCCACACACTCCCAGCCCCGTGCGATATACCTTTCTGATCAACCATCCAGGTTATCTTGGGCTGGAAATTTGTTTCACTCTGTCTTTTTGTGGGTTCTGCTGCTTTAGAATTTGTTTAGAGACATTTTTTATAGGTGTTTGGAGGGGTTTGGGGGAGAGCTCAAGCAAGTCACTGCTTTCACTCTGCCATCTTGACTCTGCCCCCAATTAAGTTTTCTTTCAAATAAAGATCCAACTTCTCTCTCTCTTTCACATACCCTCCCCCCAACACCACTGAGAAAGTAAGAGAAGCAAAATCTCCTGTTACAAACATGAATAGTCAAGCAAAACAAAATCCTGAATTGGTCATGTGCAAAACAAAAATTTGTGTTGGTCTATACTTTGAGTCCATCATATCCCTCTGGAGGTGGGCAGCATGTTTCCATCAAGAGTCCACTGGAATTGTGGCTGGTCTTTGTGTTGATCTGAGTTCCCAAATCTTTCAAAGTTATTTGTCTTTACAGTATTGCTGTTATTTTATGACTTATTCTCCTGGTACTGCTCACTTCCCTCTGTATCAGTTCATACAAGTCTTCCCAGGTTGCTCTGAAATTGGCCTACTAATTTCTTACAGCATAATAGTAAGTCCATCACATTCATATACCACAACTTGTTCAGCCATTCCCCAGTTGATGGGTGCCCCCTCACATTTCACTTCTTTGGCACCACAGAAAAAGCTTCTAGAACTGTTTTTGTACAAATTAGTCCTTTTCCTCTTTCTTTGATCTCTTTGGTGTCTCAGTCTGGTAGGGGGTACAGCTGGGTCAAAAGTTTTAATAGCTTTTGGAGCTTAGCTCCAAATTGCTATCCAAAATGGTTGGGGCATGGAGTTCACAGCTCCATCAACAGTGCATTCGTGTACCTAGGCATATTGGAAGTCTAGTTAGGTATTCCTAAAACAGTCCCCTCCAACATTTATCATTTTCCTGATGGGTGTGAGGTGGAACCTCAGAGTTGTTCTAACTTACATGTTCCTATTTAGTAGTGATTTACAGTATTTTTTTCATGTAGCTATTTGATTACTTGGATTTCTTTCCCTAAAAGCTTCCTGTTCATTCCTTTTGCCCTTTGATCAATTGAAGAATGACACTCTTTCTTAGACATTTGAACTCATTCCCTTTCTACCTTGGAGATTGGACCTTTATCAGACAAACTCACTGCAGAGATTTTTTCCCTCCATTTGTCTGCTTCTTTTCCACTTTTTCTTACATTGATTTTGTTTCTGCAAAAATTTTTCTATTTTATAGAATCAGAATCATCCATTTGACTTTCTTTCATTATTTCCATTCCTTGCTTGGTCATAAATTCTTTCCCTTTCCATAGATCTCCCAGGGAATTGTGTCCTTGCCCCTCTGATCTATTTCTGACGTCACCTTTGCATCTAAGTCATGAATTCCTGTGGAGTTTATCTTTGTGTATGGTGTCAGATGCTGGTCTAGACTGAATTTTTGCTAGACTGCTTTCTAGTTTTCCTAAGACTTTTGCTTAAATACAGAGTTCATGCTCCAATAGCTGGGATCGCTGTGTTTCTTGACTACCAGGCTACTCTTCTCACTTGCTTCTGTATATTATGTCCCTGATCTGTTCTAGGGAGCAACCTCTTTCTTAGTATCAAACTGTTTTGGTGATTACTACTTTGCAGTATAGTTTGAGATCTGCTATGGCTAGGCCTCCTTCCCTCCCATTTTTTTTTTTTTCATTAATTCCCTTGAGATTTTTAACCTTTTGTTTCCCAGATGAATTTTGTTGGGTTTTTTTCCCCCCCTAGCTCTATAAAAATAATCCTTTGGTAGTTTTGGGATGATACTGAATAAGTATATTAATTTAGGAAGACTGCCAATTTTTTTTATATTGGCATATCCTACCCATGAACAATTACTATTTCTCCAACTATTTAGATCTGTCATTATTTCTGCAAAGAGTGTTTTGTAATTGTGTTCATATAGCTCCTGTTGGTGTCTTGGCAGGTAGACCCCCAAATATTTTATGTTTTCTATAGTTTTTTTAAAATAGAATCTCTCCATCTCTTCCTACTAGATTTCATTGGCAATATCCTTAATTGCTAATGATGTGTGTGGGTTTGTTTTATTTACTGTTAATTTGTTGAAGTTGGTTTTTGTTTCAATTAGTTTTTTAGTTGACGGGCTTTTCTTAATCAAACATCCTATCATCTGCAAAAAAACCCCAAAACAAAACAATAACTTTGTTTCCTTTTTCTTATGCTTATTCCCTCCATTTCTCTTTCTTTTCTTATTGCTATAGGGCACATTTCTAGCACCATATTGAACAGTAATGACGATAACGGATATCCCTGATCCTCCTCGAAAAGCCTCTTTATCCTCATTATTGATAACACCAGCTCTTGATTTCATGGAAGATATGACTTCTCTTATTAGGGAAAGATCCAGTTATTCTTAAACTTTCTAGTGTTTTTCATAGGCATGGCTGTTGCATCTTGCCAAAAGTCTTGATAGAATCGTGATTTTGGTTGTCTTGTCACCATGAATATGGTCAGTCCTCCTCATAGTGAATCAGCCCTACATTTCTGGTATAAATCCTACCGGGCTATCAGAAAGAATCTGCATGATGTGTTGCTGTGATTCCAGGGATTTCCCCTTTTTTGTCTTATTTATTTGGTACATTTCTAGTTGGAATGAAGTGATGAAGGGGAGCTGGGGTCATATACCTCTCACTTGGCCATCTTGTTGGAGCTTTCCCTCTCATCCAGGCCACTGCTCCCGTTGGAGCAGTCTAGTTGAATTGTCACTGGTGGAGATTCAAAGGGTCAAAGGAAAATGTTTAGATGGCTGGTGAAGGCCCTTTCTGAGCCTTCATCATACCTGTTGACACCCTCTGTCACTGCCAGAACTGCAGTGATCCTCCAACACAGAGGGGCCAGGCCTTCTACTGCTTTTTCTGTTGCGATTTTCTTGGGTGGGTGGGGTGTTCTTCCCTTTTACCCATTTTTTGTTATTGTTTATTCTTTTCCTATATTTGTTACAGTTCTTATTGTTTCAAAGTGATGGTGAGGAACTGGGCCTCTCAGCCTTTTTGCTAAAAGTCTTCTAGTTTGATTTTTTTTTTCAATTAACCAAAATTCATCTTTCCTCTTTCCCCCATTCCCATCCCATTTGAAAAGGAAGGGAGACCAAACCCTTGTAACAAATATCAATTAGGCAAAACAAATTTGGGGCCATGTCCAAAAATATCTCTCTCAATCTGTGCTCTGAGCCCTTCACCTCTCTGTTATCATGAGGCCCTAGCTAGATTTGTTTACCAACTGCATTTGCAATCCCATGCTAAGTAGAGGCCTGAGTTACTCATTCTCTCTGTCTGGGAAAGTAATTGAATGGTGAGACTACTTGAAGCATTAGCCCATGTTGGACTTGCATAAACTGTTGAGTTCTTCCCCCTGTTCCTTGACTTCTGAACACTGGGTCAGCCCCAAATTGGACATAGTAGGTATTTGGTAAATCTTAGCCTGTGAATTGTTGGCCATTCCATAGCAGTGAGTTAGTGTGATGGATTTGATGGGGTGCTTGGGTGCCAGTGCTCGGACCCCAATTTCTCCTTAGCCTCAGAAACACTATCCCTGACAGTCTCCCTCCAGCCCAAGCACCCTATCTCTGGCAATAAATCAGGAGTCGGCCCAGGGAGGCCAACAATCTCTCCCTCTTAAAAGAACAAGCTGACCTCCGTAGCATTGCCCTTGTTACGGATATAACAGACCAAAAATATACCCTCCCCCCTTCCAGTAGTGAATGACGCCTGTTACTAAGGTTGTATGTGATTATCTAATTAGCATACTTGGCCCATAATCCACTGCTGTTCCTATATAAGCTTTAGCATCATTCCTGTTAGGTTGCAAGTTCCCTAAGGAGCTCTGCACACCACGGCAGGTTCCTTGAGAATCCCTACCCGTTGTATAGCGTAAGGATAAATCTTTGCCACCTTGATTTAAAGAATGCTTGCGTCTGTGAATTCATTTCAGATGAACTCATCCTGTACTCCAGTCCTTGAGGGGTCTAAACCTCTCGGACCGCAACAGATTTTCTCTTCTTTGTTTACAGACTGAACAGTCAACTAAAGTAGAAAAGATGAGACAAGAGTATTCTGGAAGGGATCTAACTGAATGCCCAGTTGCAGTCTCCCTCAGTACTACCCAAGGGGTCCCCTTGGTTTACTTTCCCCCAGCCTTTACTTCCACACCACCTTCTCTGTCCCCCTCATGACTGCTGTTTCCTAGCATTGCCATTTTTTAGCTTTCCTTGTTCTCCTATAAGACTCTCTCCTTAGCATTTAAAGCCCTTTATACCCTAGCCCCTTCTTACCTTTCCAATCTTATGATTCAGTGACACTGTCCTCCTGGCTTTTCCTTGAACACAACCAACATTTCATCTCTAGACTGTACTTTTAGTGGCTGTTCCCTCTAGAATCGTCCTCCCACATCACCATTTCCTGGCTTCCTTCAAATCCCAGATAAAATCCTGCCTTTCCCAAGAAGCATTTCCTGATTCCCCTTAACACTAGTGTCTCCCCTCTGTTGATTACCCCCAAGTTCTCCTTTCTCACATCTTATTTGGACATAGTTATTTGCATGTTGTCTCCCTCGTTTGAATGTGAACTCCTTGAAGGCAGGGAGCATACTTTTCCCTTTCCTCATATCCTCCTCTGTGCCGGCCGCGCCGTGCACTCTCCTCCTATAAGGATCAGGCTGCCAGAGTCATACTTACCAGTCTTCAGAGCCTACCCGGATAAACACACAGAGACGAGCCAACCAGGAGGTGCCAACACCCGAGCTTTATTCAGAGGCCATCACAGCAAGGCCAAGCAGGAAGGCCATAGCAAGAGAGCAGGAGCAAAGAGAGCGCGTGCTCCGACCAGAACCGTTCCTTAAGTACCTACTTAGCCCCTCCTCCTCAGCCCGCCTACTAGTCAATGATTGTAGGGTCAGATACCGGAAGGGGATGTCTGAGTTTAGCGCACCAAGAGAGAGGAAGTGACGCAGGAGGCTAGGACCGGATACAGGAAGGAGGCGTCTGGGATTAGCACATAGACAAAGAGAGAGCACGTGACCTAGGAAGTCAGGCCCAGATACCGGGAGGTGGCGTCTGGGGTCAGTGCTACACAAAGGGAAGGTATGTGACCCAGGAAGTCAGGAAGGACACAGGAAGGAGGCGTCTGGGGTTGATGTTGCACTTAGGGAGGGAATTAAGCAAAGGGAACTCGTCCTCTGCCGTCTCGCTCCCACGTGGTACAGCCCCCTGCCTCAGGAGCACGTGCTCCGGCTACTTCCTTGTATCCTGTTCCTTCCTTGTATCCTGTTCCTTCCCCAGCTATCACAGCTCCACATAGCACTGCCCACTGCCTCAGGAGCGTGAGCTCCGGCTACTTCTCCGTATCCAGCCCCCACAACTCCGCCCAGCACAGCCCCTGCCTCGGAAGCATGAGCTCCGGTTACTTCCTAATACCCAGTTCCTACCCCATCTTGCCACAACCGTCACTTGGCAGTAGCTAACATCAGACAGTCCCTCACACTCCTCATTTAGCACAGTGTCTGGTATGTAGTAAGTGCTTAATTGATGCTGCTTAAGTCATTGCCTTCTTCCTGTCCAGCTTTCCATCCAGTCTCACCACAAGGAAAGCAGCTGCATATCACCATGATGGTGGTGGCCAGTTGGCTGGCAGCAGACACTCTAAGGGCTAAGGTTCCTTTGGGATGAAGGTGGTTCCTACTGGCAGGTCAGTGAAAGGGTATGTCTAGAAGCCAAACCATGGTGATGATAGAGGGGACATCCAAAGGTGAATGCAGAGTGACGGAGCCCAGCTCATTTAGGTGGAGAAGTGGGGAGCTCCGAGTTTGGGAAGTGACTTTCAGAATACTTCCATTTGGCTTGCTTCCCCTTGTTCCTGTTTCACCAGTTCTTTCTGGGAGGAAGAGAGCTTCCTACACAGTTGAAAAAGCTATTGGGCATCTGATGTTTGCAAGGAAAGGGCAGCTCAGGGCTTGAGGTGGTCTCTGCTCTCTGTGTCCTTGAACGGGTCTCCTTCTGTGACCATCTAGCACTCCTACAATCCCCTCATCAACCTTGCTGCATGATGGGAGACCCTGTTTACCTTTAACCACGTCTCCCTTCCTGCAGGTGTGGACAGTTCCCAGCTGGCAAGTTCTCCAAAGGCCAGAAGAGAGTAAATGTGCCTTTTAGGTGCTCCCTGGCCCCAGTCAGCTGTCTCTCTCCCAGGGTTGCTGTGGTTGTAACATAAGCAGCTTTGGTCACTTGTCTAAGCCAGGGTTCCTTGGACCCTTGGAACTTGAATGAGAGGACAGTATTTCACAGTGTGAACTCTTTGCTCTGTTCTTTTCATCTGGGCTTGACAGAGTCAAGCTCAGTCACAGTAGGCAGCTTCATAACATAGCCATGGCCCATTTTGAATCCATTCCTAACAGCTCCTGGAAGGCCCATATCTGCCACCATCAGCATGGCTGAGCTCAAGGAACTCAGTTAAATTCAACAAACATTTTTTTCACACCTAGCTATATGCAAGACTGTTAATGGCATGAGAGCTAAACAGTGAGCATTGGCAGACTGGCCTTTGTGGGATGAAATTCTTTGACTAAAGCAAGTTTCAAAGCTGTCTATAAAGGCTTTGGAGGGGCTGTGACTTGCCCATACTGAAGAAATCATGGCTATTGCCAACAATCAAGTGATTCCCTCTGTGTGTGGCAGCATTGGATTGTAGCTGCCCTGTTTCCAAGGCATCTACAACTGCAACCCTAGGGTTGCAGCGTCTTAGCCTTTGTGTCTTTCCAGAGTTCTCCAGATGGAATGTCCAAGCCCAGTAAGTACATTGCTAGTCTTCCCCAGCCCCAGGTAAACAGCAATCCCAACAGCCTGGATGAAGAGCCAGCCCTGTTCCGGGATGCCTTACCCAGAGACAGTAGCCAAGTGGCAGGAGAGGCTGCATCTGACTACAGAAGCTGAGAACTATAGGCTTCTAAGAAAAATGCCCCTTCCTCATTCCAGGCTTAAATTAGAGGAAGGTATGAGTATACAACCTGGCCTCCTAGAATGGTCCCAGCCACCCTTTTGTTCTGGCCCTAGGTCCTGGGTCAGTTCTGGTCCAAGGTGGTTGCAAAACAAACCTCATTGATTTCCCCTGGGCCCAAGGCCACCCCGTAAGTGCCATCAGAGAATCTCCCTCCATTGGCATTGGCTCCAGTTTACAGTTTCTTGTCTCCCCAGGAGCTTTCTTCCGCGTAATGGACATGACACCCAGTTAAGGTTATCCAGAGTAGATGTTTCCAATTCTAATTCCAACCAGTTTTTCTGCCTGCTTCTCTTCTGGCCTCTAGCTCAGTCAGTAAGTAGCTTGACTGCCAGACACTCAGATAGCTATGTTTTTTGGTGGTGGGGGGGGTTAGTGATGATTAAAATTGATTTGGGTTTTTCACATATGTGCAAAAGATGCATGGTCTTGGTACTCATACTAGGGGGTTCAAGTGAATCAGACAAGTTTGGGGCAGATATTCCTGCCCCTGATTTGATGTGTTACCTGTACAATGGAAGGACTGGAGAACTTCCCAGAGGTTAAGGTACAAAGGGATAGATTAAAATTGGACTGTGGATGTGGGGGTGTGGGGGTGTGTCTGCACATGTGACTGAGTGCTTTTCTGGGTGCATCCAATCTTGTATCTAGGAGGCCATGTATGTCCACACACATGCCCTTTATCTATAGCCCCAGAGCTCTCCCTTCCCTCACATGTTCCCCAGAAATACTGATGCTGTTAACACAGGGGTAGGGTTCACCAGAAACCCTGTTAAGGTTTAGTCCTTCCCTCCAAGCTACATGGAAAATGCTGTTTGATCCAAAGATTGATCCAATAGGTATTTCTCAAGAGAGAAACACTGACCTTGCAACAAGCTTCTAGTACCTGGAGAGCCCTTTGAGCATGGTCATTTCTTCCAGGAGTGCCAGAGGTGGGGGAGGGAGAAGGGCTTGGAGAATCAGCCATTTGGCCAGGGCTGAGATAGGTGGCTGCCTCAAGCTTCTTGACTGAGGGGGACCATTTGACTAGCATCAGGGGCAAGGAGCCATTTGTTTACTGACATTGTACCACTTCATTAGTCTTTGGCTCCAAAGATTCTAATCTGGGGCCCCAGGAAGAGGGTTTGGTTGCCAGCCCAGCTGCCAGCCCCTTGGATGATCAGCATCAGGAGAATGGCCATCTGTGGGCAGCTTTGTTTTTCTGGATGAGGCTCGGCATAGCTCTCGGGCCTCAAAGGTGAGGCCTTTGATAACTTGAGTGATTTCATGCTTTTTTTTAGGGGTCTAATCTCCTGGCTGGTCACAGCCTCTCCAGGAAGTAACATTCCCCTCTAATGTGCCAGATGACTAGGCTCTTCTAAGAGGGATATGTTTCTTTATGATTACCTGTCCCCCCACCCCCATTCATTGAATACCTCAAACCCCCTGAACCCCCCATCTCTTTGGTGACTGCTTGTTTGCTGCTTCGAGGCACTTGTGAAATATTGCAAACCATTTCAAACCTATTTGCCTTGCATACTCAGCTTTGTCCTCTCAGTAATTGGTTGGGATTGATAAGGGGCCAGGAGGAAATTTCTAGCTGGTTCTAAGAGGAAACCCCCATGACCATAATGCACCCTGTATGGAGAGAAGAAAGTCACGTGGTCCCCATTTGCTGCTTTCTTGGTCAACTTGTCTTGGTCTTCTTCCTACCATCCAGACTTCCCTGGGGACTTGGCGTCCCTGCTTCCCTTTATCTTGTTCCACTTTGGTTTCTGGATATTGAAAAATGGAGTACAAATAAGAGAGACTGAGGAACGCTTACGCTAGATAGAGGACAGTGTTGACTGTTGGCCAGGAAAATGGACCCTTGAGATGTGAGAGGGCCTTGAGAGGGGGGTTTCAGGAGACTAGCCCTTGACTGGGAAATGAGGGGTTTTTTGCGGCATTGTGGAGGTAATGAGGGTTCTTTTGGTCTTTGGCTAGCACGAATCACAATGGAACTTTAAAAACCCTGACCTGGGGGCAGCTAGGTGGCACAGTGAATAGAGCACGGCCTTGGAGTCAGGAAGACCTGAGTTCAAATCCAGTCTCAGACACGTAACACTCACTAGCTGTGTGACTCTGGGCAAGTCACTTAACCCCAACTGCCTCACCAAAAAAAAAAAAAAAAAAAAATAGTAATAAAAAATAAAAACCCTGACCTGCTGAAAGACAGGAAAGACTCTGCTAAGTGTGGGGTTATGTACTTCCTTTTTGGGGAAATGTCAAGTTACTGTCATTCAGGTAACAGTGACTGTGATGTCCACAAACCTAGTGGGAATCCAGTCAAGTGTTCCACCAAAGGATACCAGTGGCCCAGCCTCACTTCCAAAGCTCACAGCCGCCCAACTTCCTAACAAATGTCACCTTCCCATTGTCCAGCTGGAGCTTTCCCTGGAGGTGGAGGATTGGGATACCAGGTTTCCTTGCTTATCTCTGTAATAATTAATGAGCCTAAGAGGTAGAGAGAGGTTGACTCATCCTTGGCACAGCAGCATTTTCCTGTTGGGGGTTGGCACGTAAAGGGGATTGGCATTTGTGCCCTTTCTGGTTACGGAGGTCTCTCCCAGGGTGAACAGTGCAACTGCTTCCCCCTCACCCCAAACCCCAGCTCTTGATTGTTCATGCCAGCATGAAGACTGCCCAGCTTGGTGCCCCGAAACCTTCAGAAGCCCGGGCCCCGGCACCAGGCTTCCGGTGGCATTATCGCCTTTGTCATTTCGCCATCTTTGGCGTCTGCTGACTTGAGTCCCTGTGACAAAAGCAGAGAGGCCCGGGGGGCGGGAGGCAGCGATCGAGGGAGGCTGACTCCTCTGGGCCTGAGAGAATCAGGGCGTCTCTCGCTACGCGGCTTTCCGTTCCACTTAACGGAATTGGGGCCAAGCACTGACCAAGCGGCTCGGCCCTCTTTCTCCCAGGTCGCCCCGCGGCCTCGGCGGGTTCAATGGCTGGGTTTGGGAGAACGCGCTGGTCTCCACTGCCCCCTACTCCGCCCCGCCCCCACCCCTGCCTCGGCGGAGAGATGCTCCAGCCGCCAGCCCTCGCTGGGAACCTGAGGAAGCCCTGCCGCGAACGCTCGGCCTCCGGCGAACTTTAAGGAAACGTTCTTTCTTTTAGGAAAAGCCCAGATACCCGAGGGTGTGCCTTTACTTCCCCCGGGCGCGCCCCCCGCACACCCTCCGGGCTGCCAGGCACTCCGACTGGGGGGCGGGGGGCGGGGGGCGGGCCTGCTCCACGCCGGCTGAGGGGCGGGGGCGGGGCAAGCTGCGCCTGCGCCACCCGGCATTCGGGAGGTGCGGAGCCTTCCGCCACGCCCCTGATGGCGCAGGTCGGATTGATTCACGCCTCTCTCAACAGGGCGTCTGCTGGCCCCCCCCCCCCCCCCCGCCCCCCGCGCGGGCGTTCCCTCCCTCTCTCGCTCGCACTTCCTGGACATTTTGAATAAAGTTTGTTGGACGCCACGCGCCAGCCTGGCCTCCAGTCTGAGGCAGCAAGAGGCGGAAGCCACCGCTGCGGCGGCGGCGGCGGCGGCGAGGGGGGCGGGGCGAGATCCGGAAGCTGGCCTCGGGCTCCGCCCCCCTGGGGGAGGGGACGGAACCTGGGCTCGGGGCGGCCGCCGCCTTGGTCCTCGTCGTCGTCGTCGTCGCCGTCGTCGCCGTCGCCGCCGTCGCCGCCGCCGCGCCTCCTGTACGAGGAGCCGCGCTTGGGGAGGGGGGCCCCGGCCGAGCCGGAAGGCCACAGGAGAGTCAGGCCCAGCTCCGCCGCCGACGTGACGTAACGTGACGTCGCACCGCGGGGGGGCGGGGAGAGCGCTCGCGCCGTGCCCGCGCTCGCGCTCGTACCCGCCATTCGCCCCCCGCGCTGCGATCGCTCGTGCCGCCGTTCCCGCCGCTCCCGCTGATCTCCGCCTGCCCGCCCGGCGCCCGGGCCCGGCTCCGCCCGCCCACTCGGGCCCCAGACCGCAGGCCGCGCCGCCCATGTCCGCGCCGCCCGCGGAGCCGCCGGCCTCCGGCGGCCAGCTCTGCCCCCCGAGGGGGGCGCGGGCCCAGGAGCGGGCCGAGGCGCGGGCCCAGGCGCGGGCCAAGATGGCTTCCCCGCCGGTCTACTGCCTGTGCCGGCTGCCCTACGACGTGACCCGCTTCATGATCGAGTGCGATCTGTGCCAAGACTGGTTCCACGGCAGGTGAGGCCAGCCGGCGTCCCCCCCCATGGCATACGGCGCCCCTCCCCCACCGCGCTCCTTCCCCCGCGCTCCCCCCCCCAAGCCCCACTCCCCACCCCCCCTCGGCACCCCCCTCCCCTCTTTAGACTTCCCGGGCTGCGTGGCGCCCCCTCCCCCCGGGCTTCCTGCCCTGGCCCTTGTGGTCGGCGGCCCTAGTTTGGGGGGCAGCGGGAGGAGGGGCTGCCCTCCTGCTGCCTGTTCACAACCGAGCACCTGTTGCCCTTGTACCACCGTGAGCTCCCACAGAATTCTGATTCCGTGGGGGGGGGGGGGCACCAGGACACGGACACGGACACAGACATCCCGTCCTCGTCTTTTTCTGTACTGAGGGTATCGGGATCACCTGGAAGTGCTAGGCTCCCCTTCTTAATGTCCCAAGACTCTAGGGGCTCCCAGTGGAATCCACCTTGGATCGCGCTCTGAGGGAGAAAGAGCCATGCTAGCCAAGGACCCAGTCCGCAACGCTCTGAGCGAGGGGACCCAAACACACCCCCACAAGAGGAAGCCGAGTCACAGATCCCAACTTCCAACTGAAGTCCTAGGAGCAGGCTCCAGTGAGCCAGCATTGATTGAGCACCTGCTGTGTGCCAGGCACCATGCTAAGCCCTGGGGGTACACATAACTTGTAAACAGTTTGTGAAAACATAGACGCTGGCTAAATTGGAGACAATCAATCTCAGAGGGCAGTAATCGGGGAAAAGCTTTCAAGGGTGGAATTTGAGCTGAGCCTCGAAGGAAGCCGAGACGAAGAGATGGGGGGGAGCATTGCAGGTGTGCATGAGGAGTACTGAGTGGACAGATAACTTGTTCAGGTAATACCCAGGAGGCCATTGTCACTGGACCAAAGAGAACATGTTAGGGCCTGACGTGTAAGAAGATCAGACAGGTAGCAAGGGGCCAGGAGGTGAAGGACTTTGAACACCAAACAGCATTTTGTGTGTTTCTGGAGGCTGTAGGGAGCCATTAGGGTTTATCCTGGAATGGGGGGAGGGGGGGGGAGTGTGACATGGTGAGACCTGCACTTTAGGAAGATCACTGTGGTGGCTGAATGGAGGATGGAGTGGAGTAGAGAGACACTGGAGGCAGGCAGAGCCCCCCACCCCCAGCAACGTGCCCTGGTCCGGGCATGAGGTGATGAAGGCCTGCAACCAGGGTGGGGGGCAGGGTCAGAGGAGAGAAGGAAGCAAATATAAGGGATGCTGCAAAGGGAAACTTGACAGGCCTTGGCGACAAGTTGGATATGGTGGTGAGAGAGTGAGGTGTCCGGGATGACACCTGGGTGGTCAGCCTGGAGCGTTGTGAGGATGGCGTTGCCCTCCACAGTAATAGGGAAGGATAGGGTTAGCATGCCAACTGCAAGGTTGTGGTGTTATCGGTCTTCTTCAAAAACAGGACAAACAACAACAGCCGGGAAAGTAGGAAAGGGGGAAAGAAGATGAGCTCTGTTTTAGACATGTGCAGTTTCAGGTGCCTACTGGACATCGGGTTCAAGGTGTCTGAGAGGCAGACATCGGAGGTCAGCAGAGAGGCTGGGGCAGGAAAGGGAGATCTGAGGATCCTCAGCATGGAGATAGATGGTCATTCAATCCACGAGAGCTGAGGAGGTCCCTGTGTGAAGTAGGATAGAGCCCAGGGGACCCCTAGGGTTAGAGGGCGAGATCTGGAGAAGGAGCCAGCAAAGGAGACCGAGAAGGAGCAGAACAGAGAGAGGCATGTCCTGGAAACCTAGAGAAAAGGAAGGATCCAGGAGGTGACTGAGGCTATGGAGAAGTCAAAAAGGATGGGGATTGAGGGAAGGATGCTGGAGCTTCACACTAGGGCTGTGACGTAAGCACCTCTACTAGAGAGAAGGAAGGATCCAGGAGGAGAGAGGGTGATCAACAGAGAAGTCGAGGATGAGTAGAGGCTATTGGATTTGGCAAATAAGAGATCACTGGGAACTTCAGAGAGAACAGTTAAAAGTGGAATGGTGAGGTTGGAAGCTGGTTTCTAAAAGGTCAAGAAGAAAGCGTGAGGAGAGAAAGTCGCGGCAGCTACTAAAAGGAGGGGAGATCTGATATAATAGTGGGGATGGAAGGATCAAGTGAGGGGGTTTTGAGGATGGGGGAGACATGGACATGTTTGGAGCCAATTGAAAAGCAGCCAGGAGAGAGGGAGTAATTGAAGATGACAGAGGGGCTGCTCTGCTAGAGGATGGCTAGTACAGGTGGAGGCTGGTTCTTGGTAAGGAGTAAGACTACCTCTTTGTGTGAGACAGGTAAGGGAGGAGATGGGGGCAGAAGGCACCTGAGTAATAGGAGATGAGGAGAAGGGGGAGCTCTCAGTGAATGGCCCATTTGATTCAGTAAGATAGGAGGCAGGGTTTTCAGCTGGGGGGAGGTAGGAAATGGGAGGTTTTAGGAGGGAGGAAAGGGCTTTGTGGACAGTGGGTGAGGTGTGTATGGTAGGATTGCCTAGGGGTAGTGAGGGCCCTGGGGACATGTAACAGTCTGACCCAGTCAGAACAGTGATGTGATTTTTCCCACCTTCAGTGCAGCAGCCTGTGTGTGGGAATGAAGGGAACTGATAGTGAGAGTGGTCCAAGGCTGAGGGATGGCTGGGTATGCTGGGCAATATAAGGGGGTGAGAGATTCAGGAGAAGAAGATGTCTAGAGTTGGACTGGTTTATCAAAGGGTCACGATGGGAGAAGGAGAGTGTGGCCAGTGCAGTGAAATGGCCCAGGAGAGAGCCAGGTTCAGAAGAGGCACCAGAAGAAGGTGTTCCTCAAAGGTCCGACTTGGAAAAAGGCCAGGGAAGAATGCCACAGTTAAACCCTACGCGAGGATCCGTTTTTGGTGGTCATGGTTAAGTTGTTTTCAGTCGTGTCTGAGTCGTCATGACCTCATTTGGGGTTTTCTTGGCAGAGATACTGGAGTGGTTTGCCATTTCCTTCGCCAGCTTGTTTTACAGATGAGTAAACTGAGGCAAACAGGGTGAAGTGACTTGCCCAGGGTCACACAGCTAGTAAGTGTCTGAGGCCAGATTTGAACTCAGGAAGCTGAGTCTCCCTGACTGCGGGCCTGGCGCTCTAACCACTGTACCACCCAGCTGCCTAATCTATTTTTAGCTGACCTCTGAAACACCTGGGGAGCCTGCACTGTGAATCTAGAATGATAAAATGATGTGGGCAGGGTGGCTGGCCATTAAAAGCCAAGTGCTGGCCTTGAGCAGAGGGCCTGATATGGCCAGACTCCCCCTTCCCCATGTGGCTTCCCACTTGAACGCAGGGCTGGCCCCTGTTGGCAGTGGCCTGTCCATGAGGAGTGCCCTTCTCTCTCCCTTTCTCTGCATCCCTTGAACTGCCCCTTCTCTTCCCTGCCTTTCATTGGCTTTTTGAGTTGGTTTTCTGCAGGCCCCTTCTGGTCCTGGAGTCCACATCCCTACTAGGACACAGTGGCAGTTAAAGAACTGAGGGTGGCCATCCCAAGTCCTCCCAGCTGCTGCGATTGCCGAAAGGGTCATTCAGAAGGTGATGTCCGATGTGTCCAGTTCATTTCTGGCTGCTGCTGGTGCTATACCTTGGCTCTCCTCTGGCCACCTCGACAGGAGGGGTTTCCCTCCCCCAGCCTAGCATTTCTGGTGGAGGCAAGGAAATTTGTAGGATTCGGCAGCCACACTCCATAGGGAGAAACTCCTCTTCTCCATCATCTCCCCCAAGTATGTATGTGCCTGGGAAGAGACTCTGTTTTCTGAGGAGCACGTGGGCCTGGCCCAGCTAGACCTTGGGGCCTTGACCCTGCTTCCTTTACCACCTTTGCCAGCACTTTGAATGGGGCCCGGGTCCCATTTGACCTGAGGAGGGAATATAAAGGGGAGATATCTCTGGAAATGGCAGGCACATGTGTGCAAGTCTGACCTAGGCCTTAACATTGCCTGTGCCCCTTCCACTGGGTCTCGGAGCCAGCATGGCATTTTCACAGCAGAGAGGGCCTCTCGATATGCCCTGACCTAGACTCTTAAGTGGCCACAGAACCCTTGATGTTGTGGAAAGCTCTCATCACACATCTTCTAGGTGCCTTAGTGATTTCCTTTTGATCCTCTGGGTGCTCAGAGGGTCTGCCGCTGAAGGATCAAGGATGGCCCTGTGGAGGAGGGCCTCCATTCTGCCTGTTGGGCTCAGCAGAATTCTGCCCCGCTTAAGCCAGCTGGCACACTCTTTCTACCAGAACATACTGAGACCAAACAAACTTAATTTCCTCTTTGGACACTCACTAACTGGAGTTTCCTGAGATTTTACCGAATTCTCTCTTGTTGTTCTTGTGGGGAAGCCCTTGAGGAGCATTCTAAACTCAGGCTTGTTCATTTTGTTCATGAATGGGTAAGCCCCTTTGTGGTCTCTAGTGGAGTGCCCCAGGGATCTGTGTATGGCCCCAGGCTATTTCACGTGTTCATCAGTGAATGACTTGAATAAATGCCTAGCGGACCTCATCATTCCTCCGTCACTTTCTTAAGTTTGGAGGTAGCAAAACAATTAGCCTTTGCCCCTCATGCTGAGAACTCTTGAGCTGTCTTCAAGTGTTTGGAGGTTGCCACTTGTCCTTGTTGGTCTCAGAGGACAGGCAGAGCCAGGGGCCTCAGTGGGAAAGGGGCTACCTGCTATGCTGAGCCATCCCAGCCTTGGAGGCACAGACAGATCTGAGCAGCTGTGTGTGGCCCCTGCGTCTCATTTCTCTGATCAACCTGAATAGTGGTGTGTAAAAAATGGGTCCCGTGTCACAACTCTATGTCATTATTGTTTAGAAGGCTCTTGTCCCTGGGACTTGGAGGAGAGCACCTTGAACCCTGGACTAATTGGGATGTTTCCATCTGTTTTCCAGTTGTGTCGGCGTAGAAGAGGAGAAAGCAGCTGACATTGACCTCTACCACTGCCCCAATTGTGAGGTCCTCCATGGGCCTTCTGTTAGTAAGTCAAGTCTTGTTCTCTTGTGGACAGAGAAAGGGGTGAGTGTTGGGGGGACCTGAGGAAGCTGCCGCTGCCTTGGCCTAGGTTCTCTGGGAGTGTACTGGGACCTGGGGCGCTTCAGCAGACCAGCAGCTTTGGGCAGGGTAGAATGGCACCATCTTCTTTCCATGGCATTCTTTTAGGAAGTCAAACACCATTCTAGAATCCTGATTCCCAATATTCTCGGGTCTCTGTGGGACGTGCCCGGTCATCCCGTGCTGTGAGCATAGGGCCCTAGGCATCAGCTCTCCAGCCCAAGCCCAGCTTCATTAGGTGGCAGCTAGATGAGGCAACAGCTAGAGCTCTGGATTTGGAGTCAGTAAGACCCGAGTTCAGATTTGGCTTCAGTTACTAGCTGCAATGCTGAGCAAGGTGCTTCACCTCTGCCTCAGTTTCCCCAACTGTACAACTGTGGTAAGAACACCTTACGGTGTTCTCCTCCAGGGTTGTCATGAAGATCAAATGAGATCATCTTTGTAAAGTGCTTAGCACAGTGCTTGGCACATAGTAGGCACTGAAACATAGATGTAGATGTGTGTGTGTGTGTGTGTGTGTGTGTGTGTGTTAAAAAATGCTTAGTTTCTTCCTCCCTCCCTCTCCCCCTTTCCATACTTTTCTTGGTGCAGTGAAAAGGCGCCGAGGGACCCCAAAGGTGCAGGAACTGATAGTGAGCAAAGAGGCTGGGAAGACAGTGCAGACTGGGAGCCCCATGTTCATCCGGGAGCTTCGAGGAAGGCCATTCCGCAGGTGAGGGCATCTGGGTGGAGGTGGGTGGCAGTACCTTGGCTCTCTTGCCCTAGGACCTGGCCAGAATGTCCTTTGGCAGGCATGCTCCACTGCCTCTTTTCATCTTGGAACCACGTCCATTAAGAAGGGGCACAGCCTTCACTTGTAGGTTGGTGGCCAGCACATTCCAAGATGCAGAGAGAGGCCACCTGGGGACGTCACCCAGGCCTGCCCTCCTCACCCAAGGTGCTGTTCACCTCTCACCCTGGCTCACTCGTTCTTGAAGGGAGCATCACTTTATCTGAATCTGAACTATCTCAGGCAGCGGAAGCGTCTACAAATTCACTCTGTCTTGGGATAGTTGCCTAATTGAAGATGGAATTTTTCTCTGATCCTTCTCATGCTCCCTGCCATTTCTAGGCCAAAGCGACAGCACAGCTCCAGGGTCTCAGTGCCACAGGCCTCTTCCTAGTGGTAACACAGCCTCTCAGAGTTTATTTTGACTTCTGCCTTTGCCTGCTCTGTCTCCCTGAAAGGGCTGCCATCAGGACAGAATAGGAGTGTGGCGTTTATGTGAGATGGTGCTACATATGAGAGCTGCTGAGCTGGGGCAGCCTCATGGCTTTGAGGAGTGGGACTGATGTAGCCAGCCACTGGGCTCGGTCAGGATGGCCACAGGCCAGGGACTAGCCCTTCCCTGCTGTGATGTGCCTTTCTCCTCTGCGTCTCCCCAGTGCCGATGAGGTGATCTTGAAGCCCACGGGGGCCCAGCTGACAGTGGAGTACCTGGAAGAGAACAGCTTCAGTGTGCCCATTTTGGTGCTTAAGAAGGATGGCCTGGGGATGACCCTGCCCTCCCCAGCATTCACTGTGAAGGAAGTGGAGTATTATGTCGGTAAGTGGCTGGAGCTCTGTGGAAGCCTCCCTTTGCAGTCTGATGGCCCAGGTGCTGACTCATGCCAGGGCCCCTTCCTTCCTTACTAGGCTGCCTTATGCTGGCGGGCGAGGGGTGGGGGTTGGAGTTGGGAGGGACCCAGCCTTTAATCTCCAATGTGCCTTAGCAGTTGTGTGACCGTGGACCTCTCTGACCCTTCGCTTCCTCATCTGTTGGAAGGGAAGAATGGTATTTAAAGTAACTACCTCATAGCTAAAATAAGATGATACCTATGGAAGGCTCTTTTTGTTTTAAAGAAGTGGCTATTCATGCAGGGAGAGGGAAGGCCTTTGGGCTCTCCCCTGAGGAGAGCTGGCACTGAGCTGCCTCCTAGGTAGGGGAGGGTGACGTGATGGCCCGAGCCCAGGGCCCACTTCTTACCATGCCCCTCCCGCTGCCCCAGGTTCTGACAAAGAGATTGATGTTATTGACGTGACCCGTCAGGCCGATTGCAAGATGAAACTTGGTGACTTTGTACGTTATTACTGTAGCAGCAAAAGGGAGAAAGTTCTCAACGTCATCAGCCTCGAGTTTTCTGATACCAGGTGAGTGTGGGGGCCTTGTGATCACCTCACTTGTTTTATTTTGGTTTCCCCTTTTCACACACGCTCAGCACAGGGCTTGGCCTACATTTAGCCCTCAGGAAAGGCCCATTGCTTGATTGATTTTTGTGTCTGTACCAAGACAAAGCTCAGTATGAGTAGCATTCAGGTCTCAGAATAAGTCCTTGTCCTTAGGAGTAGATTTTGCAAAATTGGCCCCAAAGCATTTTCTCTTCAAGTTAAGCTTTTGTCAGGCTTCTAAGAAAGCTGAAAACCTTGCATGCTCTCATTTGGGGCCAGTACAGAGAAGTGTTCTCTACCTCCCCCACCCTTGGGGGACTCGCTTTCCATAGAAGGAAGGATGTGCCAAGAAGCCTAGTAGCCATGTAGTACAGACAGTAGTTGCTCCAAGATTCCGAAGAGGGAGTTAGAACCCTATGACCAAAGGCAAGACTTGGTGGAGAACAGGAACGGGTCGGGGGCTGGTTGATTGGTCTGGGGAGATTGGAAGTAGGCCAGCAGGGACAGCAAAAGGCTGTCAAAGTAACAATAGAACCTAACTGTTCTCTTCCCGCACGTGCCTGTGGACTCTGGGAAAGAATTCTTTTCAGTTTTATCTGTTTCAAAGTACCAGACAACCCAGCACCTCTCTGTATCTATAATCCTTTGCCTTAAGAATCCCCCAGTTGTCCGAGAAGACGGAGTCATGACAAACATTTACCCTGACCCCTCTGTTTCCAGGCTTTCAAATCTCGTGGAGACCCCTAAGATTGTCCGGAAGCTCTCCTGGGTGGAGAACTTGTGGCCGGAGGAGTCTGTGTTTGAACGGCCTAGCGTGCAAAAGTATTGCCTCATGGGTGTGCGGGACAGCTACACGGACTTCCACATTGACTTTGGTGGCACCTCTGTCTGGTACCATGTGCTCAGGGTAGGTGGTGAGGCCCTGTGCCCTGCTCCAGCCCCTGCAAGCTTCCTTGCTTAAGATTGACTGTTTCCAGGGATAATCCAGGCCCCCAGTTCCACCTCCCAGTCTGTTCAGGGGGTGACCAGGCTTGGGTATGGTTTCTGAGGGAGTCTTCTAAGTCATGTGCAGATACTTGGTGGTTTGACCTTGCTTGTTGTGAAGGTGACCTGTTGGTTAGGAAACTCCCTGATGTGGTTAGGGTCCACTTCTCTAGGCCACCTCGATGTCCTATGGGTCTGTCTCTGGCCACCTTCCCTAGTCATTCTTTACCTGAGTGATAGAAACTCAGTGTAACAGAAATCTGACCTTCCTCCTGCCTCTTTGGGAGGGCCAGTCCCAACCAGGGACCAACTTGTGGGAGTTGGCAGTGATTTTTAGGAAAAGGCAGAGGCCATTCCTTTCAAGTGTAGACAGTCTAGGCAAAAAGGCATGAGATGTTGCCTGTTGACAGACAGGAGAAGACTTCCTTAGTTAGTGCTTCTCAGGAGAGCCGAGTTCCCGCTGACCATGGCGTAGCACATTCTCTTGGCAGCCCCTTTCTTGGTGGGGGCAGCTTTTGCCCAAAACACTGTTGACATTCATGAGCGTCATCTTTTCCTTAGGCTGAGCCGGGTAGCAAGGCCAGCACACAGCTAAGCATCCGCTCATTCAGACAGACTGAGGCCTGGCCCTGGCATTTACCACCCTTCAAAGCAATTGCTGCTTGGGGCTGATTTGAATTAGGGGTGTTTGTTGGGGGCAGGACCCCATGTTCATCCCTGTGCCTCAGTTGCTTTGTCTGTAAACTGAGGCCCCTTCCAGCTGCTTCGTCAAGGTTCCCTCAATGTCTGTCTGTCTCTCTTTTTTTCTTTTTCTTTTTCTCCCCACCCCCCCTTTCTTCTTCAGGGTGAGAAGGTTTTCTACTTAATCCGCCCAACCCCAGCCAACCTGTCCTTGTTCGAGTGCTGGAGCAGCTCCTCCAACCAGCGAGAGATGTTCTTTGGGGACCAGGTGGACATGTGCTACAAATGCTCCGTGAAGCAAGGCCAGACACTCTTCATTCCCACAGGTTCTTTTTGGGCCTCTCAGGGGAAGGAGGAAGGCAATGGTGCTGCCTATAGGGGACCTTGGCCATCAGGGCTAGCCAGGACCCTCCTCAGGGCATGGAGGAGATGGCCCTGGCTAAGTCTAGGGCTCACAGGAGCTTCTCCCCTGTTATGTGTACCCCTCCTGTACCTGCCTTTTTGATGGGGGACATGCACCCCTTGGGGATGGTCCCAGTGAAGGTGACAGTCAGGAGAGGCAGAGAAGTGGGAGAACACAGAGTCCCTGGTGCCAAGGAAAGGGAGAGGGCTCTAAGAAGGAGAAGTGCTCAGCAGTGGTGGCTGTTGGGATCACAGTGAGGAATGTGGGACTCGGAAGGTTTGAAGTGCGGCCTGTTGTGCTCGCTTCCATGGCATGGCTTTAACTGCTGGCAGTGAGGGATTGCCTCTGAGGTGAAGCTAGCAGACATGGGCAGAGTGGACTAGGTCACGATGATGGCTAGAATGAACAGGTGGGAGAACATTCCCTCCAGGCCAGAAGGAGAAATGCTGAAGCAGACCTGGGGCCCCTTGACCCCCACCCCACCCCCATCATTGGGAAGCTGAGGAAGACTTTCTTCCACAGGCCGGCCGGGGGGGGGGGGCAGTTAGGGGCATGGGGGTTCTCCTGGCTTCTAGCTGGGTTAGAGAACAGACCTGAGCAGAGGAGGGCTTTGAGCGAGCCCTGAGCCTGGCCCTATGTCCCTGTGGCCCTGTCGTGGCCCAGCCTGTAGTGGGTGTGACTTTCTCCTGTGGTGCTGGCAGGTTGGATCCATGCGGTGCTGACGCCCGTGGACTGCCTTGCCTTTGGAGGGAACTTCCTACATAGCCTCAACATCGAGATGCAGCTCAAGTGAGTGCAGGCCTCAGGTTGGCCACTGGTTCCAGCCCTTCCCTCCCTCTCCCTGCCACGAACCCAAAATGGGGACCATTCGAAGCAGAGGGTTCGAGGGCACGGAGAAGCCCGACAGCAGTCACTGCCTGAGCCCAACAAATGCCCACCCCCCTCAGGCCGAGCAGCACGGAGCCTAGCTTCCTGGGGACCACCCCAATTCAGTGGCCTGATGTGCTAGGCCCAGGGGGGGACAGGAAAGGAAGAGCGAGGCACCAGGGATCTGGCTCACCTCACTTCTCTCACACCCCTACCCTGCCCTGCCCCTCCTTCACCAGGGCCTACGAGATTGAGAAGAGACTGAGTACAGCTGACCTCTTCAGGTTCCCCAATTTTGAGACCATCTGTTGGTACGTGGGAAAGCACATCCTGGACATCTTCCGAGGTAAGGAGTCCCTTCTTGTCTCCCCTCTGTTCATCTGTCCCTTCTCTGCCCTGCTGTGCATGCCTTGGCTTTTGAGGGGGCTGGGGTGAGGGTTGGGGCAACATTCCTCAGGGCTTCTGCCTCCTAGGTTTGGGGCCAATGGCTGCCCTTCGGGCCCAGGCCCCCCTGTTTCCCACTCCCCTGCCCTACTGTGCATTCCTTTGCTTCTAGAGGAGGGACACAGTCTGGAGGGCTAAGAGTCCCCCTGCTTCTCACTTGATGGTTTGGGAGTGTCCTTTGAGGCCAGGCCTGCCCTGCATGTGTACCCTCTCAAAAATAGGTGTCCTCAGGGAGCTTCTGTTCTGGGCAGATTTTCTCCCCAGCTGCCTGCATCTGTGTCTTGCTCACCCACCCCTTCCAAATTGACTTAGCCGGAGAACTTGCCCAGACAGTCAGAGCTCTCAGACCAGGCCTCTTTCCCCTGCGTGGATGCCTGCCAGAGTTGATTTGGGCAGGCCTTGGGGCAGTGCTAGGGTGGCTGCCAGTGGCTCTCTTCCCTTCTTTGTTCATACAGGGTTACGAGAGAACAGGAGACACCCTGCTTCATATCTGGTCCACGGAGCCAAAGCCTTGAACTTGGCCTTTAGGTCTTGGACTAAGAAAGAGGTACTCTCCCAAGTTCCTCCTATGACCATCCAGGAGTGTTATACTTACTCCTGGGTAAACTGCCAAGCTCCAGTGGGCATAGGGTGTCCATCTGATTCAGTGCAGCACAGATGACTAGCTGGGGGGGGGGGGGGGCCAAGGGGGGCGGCGGGGGGGGGGGATGGGGGAGGGCGTGTAGGGTGGGGGGGGCCCCCCCCGGGGCGGGGGGGGGCGGGGCGCTTGATGGTTTGGGAGTGTCCTTTGAGGCAAGGCCTGCCCAAATCAACTCTGGCAGGCATCCACGCAGGGGAAAG
>NW_020944019.1:251076-265023 GCF_900497805.2 Vombatus ursinus
AAATGGAGCTGCAGGGGGTGGTGTCTGAGTTGGCCTGTATAGTCTGGGTTGCCACCCCATGGGCCAGGGAGGAGTGCAGAGAAGATCCCTTTCATTCACAGTCTTCCACATTTAGTGGACCAGGGCCTTTGAGGCAAAGGGTACATTCTGGCCTTGGGTGGTTAATTCAGAGTCCAGTGAAGGAGACCCTGAAGGTCCAGCTTGGGTTTTCTGCCAGTAGGGGGCAGGCCTGCCTTTGGAACTAGTTCCATTTCTTAGCCTTGATTAGGGCATGGCCAGGTCACCCAATTCCATCCCTCACCCTCTTTTGCTGCAGGCTTTGCCAGAGCATGAAGCTGAGATCCCTGACACTGTGCGGACAGTCCAACTTATCAAAGATCTGGCCAAGGAGATCCGTCTGGTGGAGGTGAGGGCCCAGGAATCCAGGTTCCCCCTCTTGGTTTGGTTTTCTGCTTCTTCCTAGTACCTCCTCTGTCTCATACCAAGGAGTGGCAAAGCTATTTGTTTGTGTTCTGGGTGGGGGAGGACATTTGGTTTCTAGTCTCTTCCCTTTGACAGATAGGGAAACTGAGGCTGAGAAGGCTTGTCATTCTTCCTGTATAGAGTGGAGATGTGAAAAGGATAGAAAAGGGGGCAGAGGTTCTGGTTCTCCAGAGGCATTTCCCTCCCTTTCTCTGGGGCCAGCTCACAACAATCTTAGGGGCACCAAACATACAAAATTCTCATTGTCCAGAATCCTTTTGGCCTGAATGAGAGCTGGGCAGGTCCTGTGCACACGTGTGTGCCTGTGTCCATGTGAACTCTCCCACATGGGCCCGGGGTTGAGCGTGCAGCTAGCTCAGCTCCCTGTTAGCCAATGGCTCTGTCATTTCTGCAGGATATCTTCCATCAGAACATTGGAAAGACTGGCAGCCCCTTTGGCCTCCAGAGAACTGGCTTAGTCAGCAGCACCCCGGCCACCAAGCCAACCCCTGGCCCTCCTGCCTCCACTGCCAGGCTTTCCCCAGCCTCTAAAGCCAGCTCCAAAAAGAGAAGCTCCCGAGCCAAGGTGGAGGCTGGGAAGAAGGCGGAGCGCAGAGGGAGAGAGAATGTGGCTATGGTGGATCCTTATGAGCTGGACCTCAGTCTGCTGGACAAATATACGCGGCAGACACTGAAGGCGGGCTGTCCTCCCAAGGGCCAGGTGGGCTTCCCTAGGGCCCCACATACTGCTGGGAGGGGGTTGTCTCAGGCCCTTGTGTACTGGGGGCCCCTGGACACCCTCTGGGTATCTGATCTCTCCTCCATCAGCAGCTTCAGAAAGAGCTGCTCTGGTCCAATCCCTTCATTTTGCAGAGGAGGAAACTGAGGCCTAGAGAGGGGGTGCATTTGGGCTGAGCCCTCTGCTTTCTTGACTTGTCTGGGGACAGGCTTCAGCTGAGCTAGTGCCATCTTGTTCCACAGTTTCTGGTTGCAAACACCTGCTTGGCTCCCCCAGAGGAGGAGCTGGAGCTAGACCCGGACCCAGATCTAGACTTGGACCTAGAACCTGATATCGAAGAGAGCCAAGTTACAGCAGTGCTGGCCAATGGAAGAGCAGCAAGGTGAGCTGGGCCCAGAAATGGTGAGCAGGCCAGGCCCTTCCTCAGAAAGCCCTGGCAGTGCTCCAGGAGATGACAAAGATCTCTGAAAGACTCAGTTGTGCTGAAGTGGGGGAAATGGTGGGGTGGCCATCGGGCACCAGAAAGTGATCTCTTGTCACATGCAGCCTCCTGGGACTGAGTTGTAGCTGGAATTGCGCTCTGGACTCTCGTGGCTCACCCGGGCAGGGCAGGGCCATTACCCCTTGGGAAATCAAGCATCAGTCACAGGGCACCCAGAACCACTTGGAACTTAGCGGAACATTAGGAACGACTTGGGGTTCATTGGGAGCTAGTGAGAGCAGATATTTGCCAGCCTCTAAAGCATGTGGCAAACAAAACACCAGGTTCTCCAGAGATGGGAGCTCCGGAGTTACGGCCGCCTAAGCCAGCAGCATTACCTGGAGGCAGGCGGCGGGTCACCTCACCGGATTTGTCAGTTAGGATCGAGAACCTTAAGCTTGAGTCAATGCATATTTTAGCTATGTTCCAAATCTGGGCTTCAATGCCATGTTATGCCCATGTAAGTTTGGAGGTGCATTTAGGGTTTAAGAGGAGGGAGACAGGCAGGCAGGGAATGGAGGGAACAGAAGGAAAGTGCTGTGGGGTGAGCCACTGTGCCATTGCTCAGGCTCATGTGATTCCTGAATCTTTCTCTTTTACCTCCTCACCCACCCAAGGGGGAAATGGATTGTCTGGGCTCCAGCTGCCCAGAGCAATGGTACCCTGCGGGTCAGATGAAATCAGCCACACTCACCAAAGGGCCCCCTGGTGCTTTACCCCGTTGGAGGGGATCCAAAGGGTCCGACTCTTGCTATCTGTTCAGGCTACAAATGAGTGCTCTGGTGAGAGCTTTCTGTTCTTCTGAGTCCTGCCTCTTCATTGGGCCTCTCTCTCTGCTGGCTTTCTTGGGCCTCCCTGACAGTGTCTTGGTTTACTCTGTGTGTGTGTGCGCGCGTATGCGTGTGTGTGTTCGTTCGTGCGTGCGTGTGCTCGCGTGCATGTCTGGCTTTCTCCAACCCAGTGACAAGAAGGTGAAGGTCTCAGCCAGGTCCCGGAATTCTAAGAGCACCTCAAGACGAGGAGCCAAGAACAAGCTGCTGATGAAGGGCGAGTTTGACCTGGACTCTGAAGAAGACCTGCAGATTGATGAGACGCCTCGCAAGGAGAAGAGGGTCCTGGTCCCCAGGAAGAAGTTACCCAGTGCGTCTCCTTCACTCTTCCCTGTCCCCTTCTGATTCCCCCCAGCTTTCTTTGAGCCTCCTCCTGCAGATCCTGCTCATTTGCCCAGAGGTGTCAGCCTCACAGCACTCTTAAGTGTGGCCCAAGCAGGAACTATTGGGAAACAGCCACAAAACAAAAAAAAAAGATACTAGAGCAGAGATGTGACTGATGTGTGGTGTGTGCGGCCTAATCCAGGCCCCACCCTGACTATTGGGTTTGCCCTCACCCCTACCCCCCCCCCCCTACCCCCCCCCCCCGCCTTCAGCTCAGAGGCAAGAGGCTAGGTGTCCTCCTCTTTGTGTTTTAGAATTCCCCCGGAAGTTGCCTCGTGCCAAGCCCTGCTCTGACCCTAACCGAATCCGGGAACCAGGGGAGGTAGAGTTTGACATTGAGGTAGGAGCTCAGTTCTCTCCCCTGTGACTTCAGGCTTTGTAAGCTTGGATTGGGGACTTCTTGGGAGTTGGTCATTTGGTGAGGCCTCACCTGTGGTGAGTACCCAGTTCGGGGCAGGGCACCCGAGAGCATCCACCGTGACAGGCGGGGAGAGGAGAGAAGGGTGAAGTCAAGACAGGAAAAAACCTAGATGTGAGCTAAGGCATAGAAATAACAGGGTCCTGTCTTCAGGGGCATTTGGTCTGGCTAAAATGAAGAAAGGATTAAAGGGGGAGATGGAGAATGGGAGGAGGTGGGATGACTAGATTGGAGTCGCCTTGCAAAGGGCCCGGGATTCCAGGTATATTGTGCAATACACTCGAGCCAGCCCAGCCTGCACCCTTGGTTTGCTCTAGGAGGACTATACAACCGATGAGGACCTGGTCGAAGGAGTGGAAGCCCAGCTTGGCTCCAGCGCTGGAACCACAGGGATTCTAGATCTGCTCAAGGCCAGCAGGCAGGTGGGGGGACCCGACTCTGCAGCCCTCAAGTGAGTACCTGCCTCCGTTTCTCCTTCCCCTGGCAGTCAGACAGTTCATGCCCAGGCTGAGGCACTTGGGTTCGGTATGTAATAAAGACCAAGCTGCCTCCTGTGCCACTGAACGAAGGAGATTGGACATTTGTGGCATCAGCAGAAGTCCAAGGCAAACCCCAGGACAGTGAGAAAAGGGATAAGAAGACTGACCGTTTAGCAGCTGGGGGAGCCCAGGGGTTTTAGGGAGCTCCCCATAGGAGCCTGTCTCGCCCCCTACCTTACTTAACTACATTACCTTCTGGGGAAGAGAGGCAAAGGCTGGGCCCCAGACACCTCGTTTCTGTGATGCCCACTCCCCAGCTGGCTTTCTCCTTCCTTGGCCTATTTCTGTTGGGTGGCTCCCTCCCCAAGGGGACCTTCTTTCAGCTACTTTTCTTTGCCCCTTGCAGTGAGGCCCCTGCCTCCCCCAGTACCCAAGAGGCTATCCAGGGGATGCTGTGTATGGCAAACCTGCAGTCCTCATCCTCCCCGTCAGCCTCCAACCTTCAGGCCTGGTGGACTGCAGGGCAGGAGGGTGGTGGCAGCAGTGGCAGTGGAAGCGGCATCTCTGCTCGTGGGAAGACTGATAGCCCCAGCACCCCAGCCAACCAGCGGGCCCTCAGCAAGCGAGCTGGGAAGCAGCCAGCCCAGCAGAGAATGGAAAGTGAGGAAGAGGAGGAAGAGGAAGCTGAGGCCAGCCTAGATGATGAACAGGAAAGCCTGGGGGCCTGCTTCAAAGATGCTGAGTATAGTAAGGACAAGGCCAGTGAGGCTGGCGATGGGCCCACAAGAGGGGGAGAGAAGCCAGGTGTATTTCTGGCCTGTCAGGTGCCAGGCTTGTTTGAGGGCCAGGTTTGTCATTTTATGGCCATCATGTCCAGGGTGGCAAGGGATAGTGATTTGGCATGGCTCAGCTCAGCCTGGACCTTGGGGAAGTTGTTCTGTTATCCCCCTGCCCTGCCCTGTTGGACCCTGCCCCAAATGCTGAGCCTTGCCATCAGAAAGTCACAATGTTCCCCTTGCGGGGCTCCCAATATGGGACCCCTCAAATTTTTCAGAGGCAGCTGTTGAGTGGGAGGGAGAGGGGTGTGTATGGGCATTTTCTCCACAAGAAGAGAGACCAGTGTCTTGGGGAGCTCGGGGCAACGAACAGGGAGGGTGAGAGAACACACGTGAATACCTGCAGCAGAAAGTCAGCTAGCCAGTGGAATGAGGTCTTTGAGGGGATGGCACCCAGAGGGGAGGCTCAGGAACACCAGGGGCTTGAGGAGACATGAAGAGATGGCAGGGCAGGGGCAGGGCCAGGGCGTCGGGGAGGGAAGTGGCCAAAGGCTCAGCTCTCGGAGGCATACTTCTCTAGCTAAGCCCTGGAGTCAAAGTTTTGGTGGTAAACATTTGAGGACGTTAGTGGCTGGGCTTGTGTGTATTGGCATGTCTCTGTTCCTCTGGCCAGAAGCCCAATAACCAACATGGCTTCCCCCTCCTTAACAGTCTACCCATCTCTAGAGTCAGACGACGATGACCCTGCTTTGAAATCGCGCCCTAGGAAGAGGAAGAGCACGGATGATGCTCCCTGGAGCCCCAAAGGTGATTTCAGGGTTACAGCCCAGACAAGGGCCTCTGACCTCCAGATCTCCTCCCTGCTTGGGCGAGGGGACAGGGCAACTGATCTGCATGAATTGAGTCACCGTTTTCCAAACCTGGCTCTGGTGAATTCAGCAGTTGGGGCTGACTGAATCAGCCCCATAGGGAGGGAGCAGTGACAAGGATTCTGGGCTTCAGTTAGGCAGCAGGGAGCATTTGCTTGTAGGGATCCAGTTCTCATTTATCTTTATTGTTGAGACTTTGAGGCAGGGCTAGCCGACTCTGGTTTGCCAGAGGGCCAGGCTGGTTTGTCCATGTTTAAATATGAGAAATTCCTCACAGAGGTCCAAGCCACCCTTTGAGCATGCAGGCACACCAGGATTTGCTGCCCCCAGCTCTAGGATATCTTAAGAAGAGTTAAATTGCTGATAGGTTCATTTATGCCCCATGAAAGTGGCCAAAATGAATGAAAGAATCCATGTTAGAAAAGTATAGGAAGGTACGACCCCTCGAACACGACTGGTGGAACTTTGCATTGGGCAAACTGCTTTGGAAAATGATTTGCAGTTATTAGAGAAAAATCACTAAATTGTCCTTACCCTTTGACCTAGAGATTCCAGTGTTGGACAAAGCGTATCCATGAAACTTTCTAGCTTTGATACTCTGGGAGTCAAAACCTGGAAGAAAGATAGGCACCGTATTTTCCACTATCTTTGTAGGTGCGGGTTTTGTGGTGTTGAAAAGATAAGATATAAGGTCAATTCCTTAGCTGAGGTCAGGAGTGGAGGTGGGCCTTTGTCACCCCTGTTTTGTGAATAAGGGAAACTAGGTCCCATAGTCAATCAGGATTAGAGTTGAGATTTGAGTCCAGATCTCTTGGATTCCGTGCCCAGTGTCCTTTCTCTGCACCGAAGAGTGCTGGAGTGGTCAGGGGTTCGGGTTCAGGAAGTTGGTGCAGCACACACATTTCAGTAGGTACAGGGTAGGGAGGACCTTGGAGAGGAGGGGGCCTGGGACGAGTGAAAGGTGTAGATGGGCACAGGCCCGACTTGTGTCTGGTCAGCATGGAAAGGAGAGCAAGACTGGCCTGATGATCAGGACTTGGGAGGAATCTGGACCACATCCCAGAGGCAGCAAGAGCCTTGTTTCCTGAGAATGGGCACTGTCTCTATTGACTCTCTTTTCACTGCAGCCCGTGTGACCCCAACCCTCCCAAAGCAGGCCCGGCCTGTTCGGGAGGGGACTCGTGTGGCCTCCATTGAGACAGGTTTAGCTGCAGCAGCTGCAAAGTTGGCTCAGCAGGTAGGTGGCCAGGGTCCCAGCTCCTCATGCTGACCAGGGGGCTGTCCTGTGTGTTTAGTGGTGCTGGGGGAGGGGCATGGGAGCTTAAAGAAATGGCCAAGTGGAAGCCTCCCAGATAGGCCACCCTACATGCATGTGTGTGCTTTGGGTAAGGGCCAAGGGAAGCCACTGGCCAGAAGATGTTTTTTCAGAGTCATGACTTGGCCTCTGAAATTTGGAGGTACTCCACTGGGCCTGTCTTCTCGGAGGTGCTGGGTGAGAGGAGACCCCCTGCTGTCCAGCTCAGAAGGGTTTTTATATTTTTCAAGAAAGTTTTATTGTATGAAAAACTGTAATGCTGCCACTGTCCTGAGGCCTACCAGGCATTAGGGATCAGTCTTTAGAGCTCATCATCAGTAACTTAGAATACTTTTTGAAGAATACTTCTTGCCTCGAGACCAGGGCAATTGTTCCATTTCATTAGTATGCTAAATGGAGGGAAATAACAGTTGAGTCTCCACAGAAGATGCGACAGGTCCTGCCAGACGTGGCACTAAAAAGTCAGAGTCGGATGAATGAGACAGCAAGCACTTAGCCTTCTCACAAACATCCCCCACTCTTTCTCTTCCACTCGCCTTGTGTTTCAGGAGCAGCAAAGAGCCCAGAAGAGGAAATATTTCAAGAAGAAGCCATTGGCGAAGGAACTGGAACAGTTGCCCTCTCAAGATAGTGGTCCTGGCACAGCTGCTCCTGTGCCAGTGCCCCCACCTGTAGTTGTACCACTTAGCCCCCCACCACCCACTGAGCCCAAGCAGGAACCATTTGCTGGCAGCCTGGCTGACCATGAGTACACTGCCCGGCCCAGTGTCTTTGGCATGGCGCAGGTGAACCGAGGCACCACACCCATGGCACCTGGTGTCTTCTTGTCTCAGCGGCGGCCCTCGGCCAGCTCCCAGGGGAGTCAGGCTACACAAGGTAAGCCAGGTGTTCCCACCCCCTCCTAATAGACATTGCCTTGTGTGAAGCATTGTAATAGTCTCTTCATTGGTCAGCTGCCAGGTGATTTTCCCTGTCCGTCCCCTGTGCACTGAGCTCCCATGGCCCTCTGCTGTTTCTGGTATAAACTACAAAGTCATTTCTAGGGGAGGCCCCAGCAACTGGCAGGGAGGCCTCAGGGATGAGCTGAGCTTTGAAGGAGAGATGGAGGTAAAGGGATTCCACACGTGTGGGGATGTAACTAATGTCCTGGGCAGGAATGGGGTGTAATGGGAAATCAGCCTGGCCAGGTGAGCTGGTGTTAGATCATTTGGAGGGACTTGAAAAGGCAAACAAAGGAGTTGGTATTTGACCCTTGTGGTAGTAGGGAACCACAGGAGCTCATTGACCAAGAGAACAACAGGGTCAAATCACTTGAGCAGTTCCCGTCTAGCTCTCCTCTGGCCTCCCCAGCCTTTCCTTCACAGTGTCTTTTGCTGGCTCATCATCCTGAACAAACCTGCCGTCTGTGGCTGTCTGTCTCCCAAGGCTGTCCCGTTCCCTCCTTTCTTCTCTCAACACTCTCTTGGTGACATAGGTTTAATTATTGTCCCTATGGAGAATCTACCCAGCTTCCGTCTCTTTCCTGAGCTCTGGTCCCTTGGCAGCCGCTGCCTTTTGGACATCTCAGACTCAATGTGCTGGAGACCCCTTGAACTCACCAAGTAGCAAGTGGCCCGATCCAGTGGAACACCATGGCCCCAGTGGAGCTAGTAATGTACTTTATCCTTTCCCCTCCTACTTAATAGTATTTTATTTTTCCGATTGTATGTAAAGATCGTTTTCTACATTCACTTTTATAAGATTTTGAATTCCAAGTTTTTCTCCCTTCCCCCTCCCCAAGACAGCAAGCAATTGGATATATTGTACTTTACTCTTAATTCGGTCCTTTCTCAGGGCATCCATTGCCCCACCAATGGCCACACTATTCCTTCTCTCTCAACTCTCCATTACCCTCAGTCCCTTTCCCCCTTGTTCTCTTGCCAATTGTAGCTTGACAAGACCCGGCCTTGGGTGTCACTCACCATCTGCTGCCTTTGCTCCTATTCACAAGCTGGAAAAGTCACAAAATAGAGGTGATCAAGTCCACTACAGATGTATGTCATATAACCTCAGTGGGCCCTCACTGCAGCGAGGCAGTCCTTTATACTTCCCTACTTGGTTTGCCCTCCCACTTGCCACAGAGACTAGCCTCCCACAGCACTCCCCTTCCTCACTCTCTCAGGTGAGGATCATGCCACAAGTCTCTTCATTTCACATCTCCCTGCTGTCATCTCCTGCTATCTCCTCTTTCACCCCAGTCCCTGAGGAGGAGGTGGACCTTCTCCTTGCCATATCCCTTTCATGGCTAAATTTCTCAAGAAAGCCATGTGCACGGGACAAGCCGACTTCTCCTTTCGTTGTCTTCTAAATCCTGACCCCATCATCCAATTGAAAGTTGCCTCTCCAGAATTCCCAGTGACGTCTTGGTTGCCTGATCCAGTGGAGGCCTTTTCTTGGGTCTCTTTCTCCTTGACCTCTCTGCAGCCCTTGACACTGTTGATCTCCCTCTTTCTGGATCCTCTGTCACTCCTGGTTCTCCTCCGTGTCTGATGACTCCTCAGTCTCCTTTGGTGGCTCTTTATACAGATCACGTCCCATGACTGTGCCTGGCCTAGAGTAAGTGCTCCTAGGCCAACCGACTGACTCACCGACTCTCTGTGGGTATGCCCTAAATCTCTATTCCTGGGTCCTCTTCTCTCTATACTCTTTATCACTTAGTGACCTTTGTGACCCTGTGCATTTGAATTATCATGTCTGTTCAGATGACTCCTAGAACTACACATCTGGTCTTCCTCTCTTTCTCAAACTCCAAACTCACATCACCAAGTGCCAACTGTCTGTCTTGTAGGCATCTCCTCTTTCTGACCCACCCCCAAGACACCTCTCTTCCAGACTCTCCTTTTTCTCCCATGATCCCCTCAGTTTCCTGACCTTGGTGTCATCTTCCCCCATACAAGGAGTTGCCAGGTCTTTTTAGCTGAGTGGCCCAGAGGATAGATCACTGGGCCTGGAGTCAGGAGGCTTCATCTTCCTGAGCTCAAATCTGGGTTCAGGCACTTACTAGCCATGTGACCCTGAGCAAGTCACTTCACCCTGTTTGCCTCAGTTTCCTCATCTGTCAAATGGGCTGGAGAAGGACATGGCAAACCCCTCCAGTATCTTTGCCAAGAAAAACCCAAAAGGGATCATGAAGTGTTGGGCACGACTGAAAAATGACTGGACCTCAGAGCATTGGGCCTGGAGTCAGGAAGACCTGAGGTCAAATCCAGCCTCAGTCACTTAACCAGCTGAATGACCTGGGCAAGTCATTTCACCTCCATCCACTTCAGTGTCCTATAAACTAAGTAAAACAAAGACAATCAGAGCATCTACCTCCCATGGTGGTTGTGAGGATTCGATGTAATAGGGTTTGCAAAGCACTCAGCACAGTGCCTGGCACATGGCAGGTGCTCTGTAGATGTTTGCTCCTATTGATCATCATCGGCTTGCGCCCGTCCTCTAACTGTTTGATTCCAGTAGAAGTGAAGCCTTCCGTGAGCAGGGTTGGGCTGCCCTTTGGCTTTTGGGGCTCAGTCCCTGGCACAGCGCTTGGGGAGTGTGTGTCATGATGAAGGCATTGAGAAGCTGGTGTTCTACCAGGGTGGGCGAAGCAACAAACGTAGGCCTTGTGATGGAGCCCTTCCATAGGTGAGAGCAAGGATCTGAGGCCCCGCGTCACATGTCTAAGACCCACCTGTGAGTCAGCCTCTGAATTGTGTCCTGTCCTAAAAGTCAAAGCTAATCTTTGTGTGACCTTGGCCAAATCGTTGCCCCATAGGCTTTTCATCTGTAAGGTAGAGCTAATAACACTTAATCTCCAAGGACCTTTAAGCCTCAGAGACGTGTATTCAGGAGGCCAGAGAAAGGTGAGGCCTGTGTGTTCGAGGAGGCCGTAGACAGGGTCTCATTTAGGCCTCCCACCAGCCCTGGGAGGCAGGTACCAGAGCGTTTATTTTCCCCGCTTCATACATGAGAAAATGGAAGCTTGCAGGCTGAGAGGGGAGGTGGGGAGACCTTGTGTTGGGACTCATTGAAGGGTGCACCCACCTCAGCTGGACCTTCATTTCCTGTTTTTTCCTTTTGCTTCCAGGAAAGCGGCCCAAGAAGGGCCTGGCCACGGCCAAGCAGCGACTTGGCCGCATCTTGAAGATCCACAGAAACGGCAAATTGCTGCTGTGAGCCCTCCATGTTGGCAGGGCCCTGCTTCAGTCTCCTGGCCCTCGGAGGCTTCGTTTTTCCTTTGCAGACACTCCTCATGTCAGACTTCTCTTTTGTTTGGAGCCCTCCTGGCCAGCCTTGGGGGTGGCTGGCTTAAGAGGCGAATGTCCCTGGTGGAGGGAGGGAGGGAGGGAGGAAGCCTAGCCTTTCTTTCATTCACTGGCCTCCCTCTCCATTTCCTTTTGCCCTTTCCTGGCCTTTATTTCTGTTTACTGCCCTGTTAGAGAATGGGGAGGCTGCAAGAGTGAAGTCTGACTTCTGAGAGGCCTTCAGCTTCTCCCCTGTTTGAATCAGTTAGGGCCCATGAGCAAGGGGACCCGGTGCTCCTTAAATAGTTTTGTTGGCCTTCCCCCTTGTCTGGGCCCATTCATCTAGTTTGGAGGGAAGAGAGCAGGAAGCCTGCTATAGGCTGCTGCCATGCCACCTTTTGTGGCCTGTATAGAAGCCATGTGTGAATAGCCAGCCCCGTTGGCTGGTCTGCCTTCCTGCCCTGCTCCTCCTTGTACAGGGGCCAGGTCTGTGACACTGGACACAGAAGAGGTTGCCTTCCATCACCTCATTAGACCTGGAAGCGCCCACAAGCAAAGTATTGCCCCACTCATGACCCCCTGCTTGGCCCCTTCAGCCCCAATTTGGCTGAGTTGGCAGGGGTGGGCATCTCAATACGCCCCCTCTGAGTAACTGGGCAGGGTTGGAAAATGGAGTCTGTGTGGAACCACCTCTCGGTTCGTTTGGCCCATTCCAGCTGCTTGCTCTGTGTGGCTGGGATTGCCCTGGTGACTCAGGGACCTGGGGGGCATCTCCCCACTGGGATACTGTAAGCAGAAGGGCCACTGGCTCAAAGCCTGAGCCAGCAGCTGTAGGGCTTCCATGGGGCTGGGTAATTTGGAGCCAAGGAAGTGTGGCCATCCCTTCCACCCTCCTCCCCAAGCTCTACTGGCCACCTTTCACCACACTGCTTTTCTTGTTTCCCTCATCCCAAGCTCCCTGCCACTTGGCTAGAACAGGGCTAGGCAGGGAAACCTGTGGCGCATGGTTGTCCTTGAGCCCTGCCCACTGGTCTGCCTTGTCCGACCTTATCCCTTAAAGTCCCAGTTAAGCATGGGCTAGAGCCTGACTCCCTTCTCTCACCTGCATGGAGATGGGAGTCACAGCAGAGAGAGAGGCCAAGGCAGCTAATTGCTTCCAGAAGACCACCTGGTTTGGGGCAGCCCAGGCCAGCTCTGCCCAGGATACTTTGATTTCACATTTTTTATTTCTGAGGTTTGGGGCCCCTTGTTTTGCTTTTCTGTTGTTGTTGACAAATGACGGTAAAGGAAAGGCCTGTCCCCCTCCCTCCAAGTTGTCTCACAAAGAGCTGAGTGGGGGCGTCTGTTTTCTTTGTTGGACTTTTCAGGTTGTAAGCGTTGGGGGGGGGGGGGGTACAGCCCAAGGGAGGGAGCCCAGCCTTGGACTCTCTCCCTCCTTAGCCAAAGAGCCAGCCAGCGGCTGGGCTGGGGGCCCAGGAGAAAAGCATTTCTATTCATCCGGATTCTATTTTTACAAAAGAGAGAACACACTCAAGCCACCACCACACTTCTGTACATGTTGAAATCTATTTTTAGAAGTGGGGAGGATTGTGTATTTCGGACGCGAAGCCAGACTTTGGTGGTGGTGGCACTTTCTTTCAGTTTGAGGCCCTCTCCCCCCATTTTGGTGTTATTACTGATGTAATTTATATTTTTTATTTAGATCCGTCCTTTCCTAGAGAGATAAAACTTGTTATATCTTGGCACTGACTTGGCTTCCAATTCTTTGCGTGGGCAGCAGCATTCCTTTTTCAGGCGCCTTGGGTAGGGGAAGGAGAATGGAGTGGGGCCACAAGAAGCCCCAGAAACTATTTTGTGACCTGTTGGTGTGGCCAACCTGGTACTGACGTGAACCATCCCCTGAGACTTGGACAGCAATCTTGAGAGGGAGACAGGCTCAGTAACTTAGGCCAGGGTCACACAGGGTCTGCCACTCTTTTTTGGGGGGGGGGGGGGGTCTGCCATTCTTGTTGCTACACCTTGCTGACCTCCCTCTTCCAGAACAGGCAGCTGAGTTGGGGGGGGCATGGAGGGCAGGGGGGGAAGGCACTCTGCCAAGATCCCACTGCCTTTTATGTGTCAGGTCTCTCGCTGTGCCCCAGGTGCCTGAGGGAGATGTTATGGTGCAGTGGGAAGTGGGAGGTACATCTGGCCAATCACTGCCCTCCAGTGGACTCCTGCTCTCATCTGCAGTGGCCTGATTGGTAAACAGCTAGTGCCCTGCCTTCAAGGAGCTGACATTCTACTGGGGGATACATAGGTGTTCATAAGCAAGTTTGTCCAAGATTTGTGCAAGCTAACACGGTGACTCAGGAGGAGGTGGCACCTGCCAGCTGGGGCAACCCAGAAAGGCTTCTGGAAGGAGGTGACCCCTTGAGCTGTGCCTTAGGTTCCAAAAGGCCTGCCAGGCTAAGGGTCCTGAACGAGAAACCAGCGGGGGCCAATCAGGCTGGAGCCTTTCAATGCCCAGCACGAGTTTGGATTCAGTTGAGCTTTAGGAGCATCAGCAGGGCAGCTGTGTGGAGGGTTACGGTTAGAGAAGAGGGCAATAGTCCAGGTGAGAAGTGGCAGTCTGGCCCAGGGAGCCAGACGAGACCTAGGGGCAGGGGGAGTGTTTGTACGTGAAGGGAGAGACGGGGTTACAGACCTCAGCGGCTAGAAGAAGGAGGCTGACAGGTCTGTTCATGGGCCGTTTACGTTTGAGGTGCCTGTGGGACAACAACTGGACGTACTGGGGAGCCAGGAAGACACATCACTGAGGGAGTAAAGACCTGCAAGTACAGGATGGGTTCTAGATGAACTGTGCTAGAAGAGCCCCCTGAAAACCTGGAGAGGCCCAGGGCGGCCAATGTGTGGGCAGCATTATGGAGAGAGGTCAACGTGGGGGGGG
>NW_020944019.1:270023-286328 GCF_900497805.2 Vombatus ursinus
CTCATCTCGCTACGAGCCTGAGGGCGGTGGCGGCGCGCGGGGGGGGGGGGGGGGGGGGGGCAGGGAGGCGGGCCGACGCGGTGGGGGGGGGGGGGGAGGCCTCGTCCGGGAGCTCGCGGGACTTCCCTCCCCCGCTCCCTCGCTCTCCCTTCTCTGGGTGAGATCTCGCGGGATCCGACGGGAGGGCGGGAGGGAGGACGGACGGCGGACGGGCAGCGCCGGCGCCACGGACGGCTGCTGTTAAGATGGCGGCGGCGGCGGCGGCGGCGGCTGGCTGCGAGGCCTTCCAGTGAAGTGGCTTCGGGCCGCGCCGCTTCCCCCGCCCAGGGCCCCTCGGCGAAGCCAGGTAAGGGCGGCCGGGGGCCCTCCCGCCCCCTTTCTCCCTTGGCCTTCCTCCTACGTTCGGAGCCAGGGCCCGAGCCTGGGTCGGCTCTGCCACGTGCGGGCGGGGGTGGGGGGGCCCCGAGGGAGGCGGGGCCCCTTCCCGGTATGTCCACTCGCCCCCGCCTCCTCGAAGGCACGCGGTGGCCGCCGCCGCCTGGGTGCGGAATCTGTGGCAGTAACCGCCCAGGCGGCCCCGAATTTCGGAAGGGGGGGCATCCCGGGCCCAAGGCCGAGCCACCTGGAAGCTGACAAAGGAAACCCCAGCTACGGGTTCTCCCCACTCTGAATGCCTTTTGACTTATTTCCCATCACCACCCCGCGCCCTGCCCTGATCTAGATCCCCTCTAGAACATAAACCCAATAGCCCAGCTGCTTTTTGGCCTTAAGGAAGCCCCATCCTGCAGCCTCCTTTGACATCTGCCCTTCGCCGCTCGTAGATTTGCCTGTCGTGCAATTTCGGGGAGCCTCCCTCCCGTTAGTCAGCTCTCCTGGAATCTTCTCCGATCCCCCGGTCAGGCTCTCCCGAATGAAATTGTTCCCATTGTTTGACCTGGAACCTCGAACCTATACCTTTCCTTTGAGTCTGGGCGGTCCTCGTGCTTTGCAATCATCAGAGGGCCTTCTGTGTGTTCACTATTTTGCCATTTTCAAAAACATTTGCTCCTTGATTATTTCAAACGTAAGTGGTTTTTGTCAGACATTCCCGTAGTACCTGCTCACCAAGACGTTTGGATCCATTGAGGTGGTGGATAACTAACTCTTGCCCAGTCTTGGCAATATAACATATAAATGCAAACCTGTACGTGTCTTAGTAGGGATGATGGTGTTTCTCTCTAATAGTGTTTGGCTCGGATTGGAATTCAAATTGACCTTTAGTTATTAAGCACTGTTGGGGAAGTGGCAGGGTCAAGATGAAGTAGATAGAAGTAAGAAATGAACTATGGGTGCCTTCAGCCAGATGACTGTGTAGGAACTAGAGTTTAGATCAGAAGTTTTGACTTTAGAAGTAGGCACTTTAAAAAAAAAAAAAAAAAAAAGTGGTTAAGCTGGTATTGAATAGAGAAGCCCCCTTGGAGCCTCTCTGCCTAAGCACTGAAGATAGAAATGGCCTGTTTTGAAGGCCCAAGCATTGATTTTAAGTTGAGAGCAACTGGGTTAAACCACGGTCTCAAGGTAGGTGTCATTTGCAATTTGGATGCACCGGGCCTAGGTAGGTGTGGTATAATGTGTTCTAGGTTGAGTGTGGCAATCTGGGAGGGGAGCTACAATGAGTTTGTCTTAGAGAATGTAGTTATGCTAAGATCACTTTGGAACTAGGTGATCATCAGAAATCTTGGTCAGGGCCAGGTGTACTGAACTGATCACATCTGAAACTTGACCTTCCGAAGGCTCAACTTGGATCCTTTAGCACAGCCTTCAACGATGAATGGTGGGTAAAGTGGAGGAAATTGTTTCTGTAAGATGGATCTTCGTTTTCTCCAAAGCTACCCATAGTCTTTGGTGTATTGTGGGATCACAATGAATTGAGACTAAGGGCTGAGTTGCACGTGCTCCTGAGGGTGCTTTGATTAATCTACCTTTGGAATCTTTACTGAGGTAAAGGTACTAAGGGGGCTTGGTTATGGCTGTTGTAGCATTGGGTAGAATTGAGTTGTTGAATTACTGCATGATGCCAGTTATAAAACTAAAGGCATTGCCTTAAAACTGGTAGTATTGAAAGCGATATAACTGGGGAATGTTGTCTGTTTTCTTGTAGGCCCTGAGCTGTAGAGGACCGTGCAGATATTAGCAGCTGGGTCTGAGAAGGCTCTGGAAGGTGTTGGCTTGGGGATTGATTCAGCACTTCAGCCTGCGCCCATTATGGATTGGCTGTGATTTTAGGTTTGTTTCCACACCTCTGTGTGTGTCTGTGTCTGTGTTTGTGTTTGTGTGTGTCTGCCCCTTTTCTGGAAAAAAAGGGGAGGGAAGGGTACATCAGGCTTCTCTTCATTTATTGAATTGCTTTGAAGGTTGATGTTGCTTGAGATCTGACCTGGGATCAAAGGCTTGAGTCCACTTTTCAGAGTCTCTTCCTGAACTTCCTTTGTCCGAGGCAGTAAGCATTTATTAAGTTTGTGCTGTGTGCCAGGCACTGTGTTAAATGCTGGGGATACAAAAAAAGATAAGAGACAAACCAAGTCCTTAATTCCAAGGGGAGGCAACAGAGGTGGGGGTTGGGGGTAGGCACCTGGTCCTGAAGCCCCGGAGAGCCAATTTAAAGAAGCGAGTGCTACAGAGTCGATATCGCCTTGAAGGTTGTCCAGAACAGCAGCCAAGTGAGGAAGCTGCAGAATTATGTGAAGCTCTTTTAAGCCCACCAGAGCCTGTCTTTTGTGTTTTTTAAATAAGAAATCTCTGTCCTTTTTGATAGAGTGAGTCTTATTAGTGGAGGATAAAGGCCTTACTTTGATGCTGGTGCAGCTTACTGGCTCACTAAGCATTGAAGATCTGGGGCCTTGGATGTTCTTAGCCAGTGTTTGGATTCTAGCTGAAGGCCTGCCTGCACAGCTAAAATGTCATTAGATTGGCTTTAGGGGCTTTTGTTCCTGTTGCCTTAAGATTGGCTTATCTGCTGCCTCTTGGCCAAGGGTTCTAGATTCTGAAGAACTTTAACCAGTTGCTCCTTCTGGTCTACTCCAACAATCTGATGTCTTCCTTCATTTGACCTATCTTTGGTGGCATTGAGGTGCTTCTAACTGCAGAGATTAGAAGGCATTCTAAACCTGGGTGCATTGGAGGCTGGAGGTGAAGTTTCCCATAGGGCAGGCCTGCTGTAGGGATTCAGAGACTGGAGGTGCTTGTTCTTCCTAGCCTTCTTACGTTGCCTGTAGCATTTATGAAGCGGTGACTTAGGAATGATTAGGGTACCAGGTGATTGCCTTCTTCGTCAAAAAGCATTAATGTGATTTTAGGCTTCACTGGAAAGCAAACAGAGGATTTTGTATTTGATCCCGGGCAAGTGGGAGCCATTGAAATTTCTGGAGCAGTGAAGTGATATTGCATAGTGTGGAGGATATATTGGAGAGGGCAGAGACTTTTTAAAAAGGGTCAGTCTGTCAGTTCTCATTTATTAGGCACCTGCCTTCCTGTTTACAATTTAAGAGAGGAGATGACATGCGAATAGTTATGTAGATGGGATGAATAGGAAATAATGAGCAGCAGAGGGAAGGCACCAGAATTCAGTGGGATTGGAAAGGCTTCCTTAACTAGTGTTTGAAAGGAGCCAGAAGGCAAAAATAAAGAGGAAGAGCATTCCAGGCATGGAGCACAAGCCAGAGAAAATGTCCAGAGCTGAGAGGTGTTTACGGAATAGCCTGGAGGCCAGTGTCACTAGATCAAAGAGTGTGTGTCAGGGAGTAAGGTGTAAGAAGACTGAAAAGGTAGGACGGACCAGGTTCTGAAGGGCTCTGAATGCCAGGTATTTTGTATTGAGCAGGACATGGTCAGACCTGAGCTAAAGCACTTTAGTGGCTGAATGGAGGGTGGATTGAAGTGCAGAGAGACTTGAGGCAAGCAGATTCAGATGCAGGCTATTGCAGTAATCCAGGTGTGAGGTGATGGAAGGCCATGTCAACAGAGAAGGAGTGTATTTGAGAGAAGGTGCTGAGGTAAAGAAACTGATTGGATATGGAGGGGAGGGGAGATGAGTCCAGGATGACCCTGAGGTTGGGAGTACAAAACAAGAGTTAGGGTGGAAGCAGTAGCCCTGGGGAGAAGGCCTCAGAATGGTGGCCTTGTGAACTGAGACTGGAGTAAAGGAGGAGAGAAGGGGGGTGATGACAAGAGGTAGGAGAGAGGACAACTCCGATATCTCAGTTTCCTGGGTAAAGTATGACGCAAAGTCCCATGTTGGGGCAGGGGGGCTCAGGAGAAATGAGAAGAGATTGGTGCTGGGGGGGGAGGGAGGCGATAGCAAATAAGTGTCATCATTGGGCCCGGTTGAGATCAGACCTAGGACTGCTTTTAGTGGCAGACGTTGTGAAGAGGTTTCCTTTAGCTCAACTGGTCTTTTCTGATCATCCTTAAAAAGGACAGCTTCTTGGCTTCGGGAAGAAGGGTGGAGAGATTCAGAAAGAAAGGTGACAGAAAGACCCCCAAAAAAAAAAAAAAGTGATGTTGGGATATTCTTCAGGGAACTCCAGTGCTCTGTTCCAGGAAGGCTAGTTTTTGTTCTTCTGTGGAGAAGAGTATCTGAGGAATTAGTTCAAGGCCTTAACGTGCAGGGGGCACTGGGGAAAGTATTGAAATGTGGACTAGTCCGTACACCCCAGGAAGACCTGATGCTGTGACTCCAACCCTTTATTTGCTGTTCCTGACTTGGTCAGGGGTCTGGAAATAAAATTCAGATGTGACATCCCACCAGAATTCTTGTGTGCTCTTCATGAAGCTTTTCCTGATTCCCCTACCACTATGCTCTCCCTCACTAACCTGTCTTGAAGAGGCTGAATGGAAACTCCTTGAGGGCAGAGTCAGTCTCACTTCTCTTTCTATCCCCAGCCTCTGGTACACAGGAGCTTACTAAATGCTGATTGGTTGGGTGGGAAGATTCGAGTTGGTTAGAACTGAACCCTGTTACTGGCAACACTGGTCCTTCACCCTCAGAAATACCCATGGTCTTGTGGTTCCAGGATATTGTTTGCAGAGATGCCGTCCTATCCCCACTGATGAAGGGTGGATTGGAAGGCAGGTGGTGCCCTGCATGTTTGACATCATCGGTGCCTTGCCTAGTTTTTCATCTTCTGTGGAGCTAAAACTGGACGGACTTGCCGACCAGCTTTGGTTTAAGAGGCTGTTTGCAATTTGAGCAAATAAGCCAGGGCTGCTTCTGGGCTGGCTGCCGGGCCTACCCCTAACACCTGCTGCCTTTTTATTTGGGGGAAGGCCTAAGCGCCCTGCCCCACAACTGTGCTTTGGGGACTTGAAGGGAGCCTGGAATGACTGGGAGGGGATCTGTAAATCAATTGATTTGCATCCTAAGTGACTCACTGTGAATGTGATGGCCTGCCTGTCAGTTTGGGTATGTCATGTGGTGTGTCCTCTCCCCCCCCCCCCCCCCAGTTTTCTTAACCTGCATGAGGCCTGCTTTCTTAGGACAGCTTGGGTCTCAGCTCCTTGCAGAGAGGAAGCGTTGGATAGACAAATATTAGATGCTGGTGATGAGAAGCTGTGATGTTGGCAGTTGATTAGTCATGGTTTTTGCCAACCCAAAATGGTGTCAGTTCTCCCTCCTGGGTTCTCACTGGGATTGATTGGAAAGTTGGGTCTCTAGGGATGCCAGAGAGTGGGTTGGCAGGGTTAGGGTCTGAAATGAGGTTGCCAGGCTACAACGATGAGCCGTAGCTAAGAAAATGAAATCCACTGCCCATGGACAAGAGAAGCACACGTAAGTAAGGTTGTGAAGAGGAACAGGGAGTTTGGGGCCAAACTAAATGGGGGTTAACAGCAGGAGGGCCCAGACAAGGAAGGTGGTCTTGTTCTAGGCATTGTATTCAGTGGAGACCCTGACAAACTGGAGAAGCTGCAGTGACTCCCTTTTACCTCCAAGAGCCAAATGCAAACTGCCCACTGTTTAGCTTGGCAGGCCCTTTGGAACCTGGCCTCTTTGCACTCCCCCCTCTGACTCCCAATCCCAGGCCATCTTCACTGGTCATCCCTCATAGCTGAAATGTATTTTTTTTGGACATTTCGTTTTAATCCCTTATTTATTTATTTATTTATTTATTTTTCGTTTTCAACATTCATTTGAAATGTATTTCCAGCTTCCCTGGCTTCCTTCAAGGACCAGCTCAAATTCCACCTTCTACAAGAAGCTTTTCCTGTTGGCCCTTAATGCCAGTACCTGCCCTCTATTGGTTTTCTCTAGTCTGTCCTGTATTATCTGTGTTACTCATTGCTGGCATGTTGTCTTCCCCGTTGGAAGGTAAGGGCCTTGGAAGCAAGACCTGCTTTTTTTTTTTTTTCTTTCTTTGTATTCTTAGTGCTTAGCACAGTGCCTGGCACATAGTAGGCCCTTGATAAGCTTCTTGACTTGATTGAGATTATTTCACATTTTTTTTTCTGTCCTGGGGGGGTGAAAAGCTGGAGCTTGAGGTGAATTCTCATCTTAAGAGCAGAGATGGATGGACCACTTTTTGGTCTTCTAATATTTTTGTTGCATCACCTTCATTACCAAATACATCCCTCCTCTTTCCCAGTGATCTATCAACTCCATCGAACCCTACCTCTGCAAAGAAAGGTGAGAGGTATCTTTCTTATCTCTAGGGACAGATATAGCGATTCCATTGAAGTTCTGATCTAGTGGTCAAGGTCAAAATCATTGTTTTCCTTCCACTGGTTCATTAAAAAGATTTTTCTCCTTGTCTGGTCTTCCCAAGGCATGTTCCTAAACAGATGAAGCTTGTTGTTTGGGGTGGCGGGAGTCAGGCCCGATGCTGTGCTGCTAGTGAGGGAAGGCCTGGCTGGCCCACTGACTTGGATCTTGGAGGTCTCTTCCTTGGCCTCGGGCAATTGAGGACATTAAACCAGGTGATATTAATTGCCTTATTGTATGGAGGCCAGCACCTACCTGGCTGCTAATGAGGAATAGCTGGCAGAACACCCAGTGACCTTTAAGCCCATCGTTGTCATCGTGACTCCTACTCTGTGCCAGGCATGGGCTGAGCGCTTTGAGTGAGCCTCACAACAACCCTGCAACTTAGGTTATCCCTGTTTTTCAGTTGAGGAAACTGAGGCAGAAGGGAAGTGACTTGCCCAGGATGACACAGCTAGTTAAGTGTCTAAGTCCAGATTTGAATTCCAGTCTTCTTGACTCCAGCCCCAGTGCTCTTGTGCCCTGTGGCTCGAGCCAAAATGTGGAGTGGCAGCAGAGTTCTGAGCACTGCCCTCGGCCTCCTCCCAAACCGCGGGTTTAAACTCAGAGCCTCTACGTGGCCTCTACATGTTGACGTTCTGCCTTCGAAGAGAAAAGCACTGACTTGTGCGCCTACTATTTGGATTGAGAAATACCAAAGCTATGAAAGGGGGATTAATGACTCACAGAAAGAGTTGTAACTGAAATATAGGGGCTTCCAGTCCTTTGGTGCTTGAAATGGATGAAGGCCAAATTCAGATGAGTTAGTAAGCTGGAAAGGAGGACTTAGGGCCCTCCTGGATGGGCCTGGCTTTGTCATTCACTGATAATCAAGGACCAGCCCTTCACAAGGTTGGCACGTAAAATGGACAAGGCTTCAAACTGGGCCATCACCTAGAGAAGGCCTGAACCACCTTTTATATTACTGTTACATTTAGTGTAATCTAGCCAATAATGGGTGTCCAGTGGGGATCTGTCTCAGTTTCCCCGAGCATGGATTTCTCTGCCTCTTTGGGTTTTGGGTCAATCTCTTCTGATCCCTGCTCTTTGGCTCACTGCTCCTTCCTCTCCTCCAGACAGAACTGTAGGGTTAGGCTTACAAACTTGGGGGCATCTGTTCAGTGTCTTTTTGCCAAATCCCTGCCTTGCCAATGATCTCCTGTCCAGTGGGGGGTGGGAGGTGGCTTCTTGATTTGTTTGGTTCTTGTTATACAGGCGTGATAGGGCCTCCTCTGTTTTGGGGTCTTCTCTGCCCTGGGAGCTTCCACACTATAGCACTGTGGTGAAATTTTCTTGGCCCCTGAAAGACCTGGCTGCCGGCCTGGCACAGAGCGGCCGGGCTGATGGTTTCCCGATTTGGGACTTGGGAGGTGGGGACCAGAGGCCTTTCTGAGGACATGAGAACCCAGGGCAGTGGTGTTCAAGGCAGAGTCTGCTCCAGTCAGTTGGGAATATAGCTTCCTCCTATCCCCTCCCAGCAACTGGGCCTCATTTCCTTTAGCTCATTGTGGAATCAGATGGCTTGTGGGAGAGTTGTTCCTTTCTGCCATAAGAGTCATTGTGTATTCAACCTCTTTGCTTTGGTTGGTACTGATTTGTCCCGTATTTCTTACAGTGTCATTCCATTCCATTCCTAGGCCCACTCAATTGGCCATCCCCCCCTCTGACAAAGGGCTGGTACAAAGGCATGTCGGGGTATCCATCGAGCCCACCTTCCGTGTGCTTCACCTTCTTGAAAGCATGTGGACAGTTTACAAAGAATTCCACATTGACAGCTAGAAGACACTTTCCAGTGCCCTGTTCTTTCAGTTTCACGTTCCCAGGACCAGATCGTGGCTGCTTCACCCAGATATTCTCCATCTTCCGGGTCCTCAGCTTCCTCACAGGAATATATAATGTGGCTCCACGATGCTGCCCCACCCCTTTACCTATCCATTTCCTTCATAATTTAGCTCTGCCACCCAGTCAAAAGCCTAGTACTTGTGGCATACCTCCAGCTCACTCTCCTTTCCTCAATGAGTTCGCTCCCTGACTCCCAGTTTTTCCCTTCTCCCCAACTCCTGCCCGGATGTTTGTGGACTTCAGCATATATATTGACTCTCCCTCAAATATCCTAACTGCTCACTTGCTCATCTTACTCATTTCCTATGACCTGCTCCTCCATCCTCTTTAGCCACACACAAAGATAGTCATAATCTTGATCTTAACATAACTCACAAACAGCACTGTGTCCATGGTCAGGAAGTCCAAAATTCCAACCATAACCTCTTGATTTTCCATTTCTCCCTCTTCCTTCTCATACCAATCCTTAGTCTTCCTCTACACCGTGACCTTCAATCCCTGGACCCCTCAGCTCTCTTCTAGGCCACTCTCTCCTTTTTTTCCTCATCTTGACTCCTTGGTGAACCAGTTCACCTCTACACTGACCTCCTCAGTCCCAGGCCCCCTTAATCATAATGCTGATGTACCCTGCCAAGCCTCAGCCTGGGAATACACCCACCCTCCACTGCCTTCCCATGTTTCCTGCATCTTCACAAAACCCTCACTTGATCACTTCCATCACTCCTCACTTCCATCCCCACTAACTGTTGTTTCTGCCCCTTGTAGCTAAACTCCTTGAAAAGGCTATTATGTTAGGCGCTTCTCTCACTCTTCTTAAGCCTTTAAAATCTAGCTTCAGACCTTATCATTCCACTGAAACTGCTCTTTCCAAGTTATTGATCTCTTAACTGTCAAATCCTGTTGCCTTTTCTCCATCTTCATTCTCCTTGACCTCTCTGTGGCCTTTGACACTGTGGATCACCCTCTTCTTGATATTCTTCTTTTCTCTCTAGGTTTTCTGGATACTCTCACTCCTGGTTCTCCTCTTACCCCTCTTACCTCTGTTACCTCTTCTCTGTCTCCTTTGCTGGCTCCTCCTCCAGATCATGGCCTCTAACCATAGGTACCTCTTGGGATTCTCTGCTGGGCTCTGCTCTTCTCCATCTGGGTGATCTCATCAGCTCTGCTGACCTCCAGTCATGCATCTCCATCTGCCTATCAGATATCGTGAACTGGATGTCCAGGAGACATCTTAATCTCATCTTGTCCAAAACACACCTCGTTCTCTTTCCCCCTTAACCCACAACTCACTCCTACCTTCCCTGTCACTGTAGAGGGCAATATCATCTTCCCAGCCCCTCAGACTTGACTCCTCACTATCCCTTAATCCCAGCCTCCTGCATCCAATCTGTTGCCAAGGCCTCTCGATTTCACCATTGCAGTATCTTCCCAATATGTCCCTGTCCCCGTCCATCCTCTGATATTACCCCTACGGGCCTTCATCACCTCACACTTGACCATTGGGAGAGCCTAATGGTGGCTCAGCTTGCTTTGAGTCTCTCCACACTACAAGTCATCCCCCATTCAGTCACTAAGTACTTTTCCTAAAGGTCTGACCAGGTCAGCCTCGGCCCGGCCCCCCCCCCAATAAATTCCAGGGGCTCTCTATTGCCTCTGGAATCAAAAAATGACTTTAGAGCCCAGCCCCTCCTTTTTGGTCTTCTTGCACTTTGCACTCTGACATGATGCTCTTCATCCAGTGACTCTGGCCTCCTCCTGGCTGTTCCACCACCAAGACACTCCAAGTCTCAACTCTTAGTATTTTCTCTGGCTGACCCCATGCTTGGAATCCTTCTCTGCCTCCTGACTTCTTAACTCAACTCAACTCAACTTAAATCTCCTCTTCTCCAGTGGCCTTTTCCAGTGTCTTCCCCTTTTGGTTATTGCCTCTTTATCCTGTCTAGAGCTTGTTTGTACGTGTTTGTTTGCCTGTTGTCTCCCCCAAGCCATTGTAAGCTCCTTGAGGGCAGGGCCTGGTTTTGGCTCTTTTGTTTTTGTTTTCCCAGCACTTAACACAGTGCTGGCATATAGTAGGTGCTATATAAACGTTAGCCAGGATTAGTAATATATGCAGCACTCTATTGTTTCACCCTCAGTCATTTTGTAAGTCTGTCCATTTGTTTTCCAATTCTTCATATGGTACAGTAATATTCTACTACATTCATGTGTTGCTATATTAATCATAGTTAGAAGGGGCGTGCTAAGGGACCAAAGGTTCAGAGACTAGCCCAGGATCACCCAGTTTGTTTCCAATTGTTTACAACCACCAACAATGGCACTTTGAAGCTTTCTTTTTTTTCTTTCTTTGTTTCTTTTTTCTTTTTCTTTTTCTTGGGGTTAAGTGACTTGCCCAGGGTCATACAGCTAGTGAGGGTCAAGTGTTTGAGGGCAGATTTGAACTCAGATCCTCCTGACTGCAGGGCTGGTTTTCTAGTCACTTCGCCATCTAGCTGCCCTGAAGCTTTCTGTTTCTGTAGACCCTTTCTTTTCGTGTCTTGCCTCGTGGGGTGTATAACCTAGCAATATAACCTCTGGTCCAAAGCTTGGAAGGCATTCTGGTTGCTTTGGGAGCCCAATTCCAGGTTGTTTTCTCCAATTCACTGCTCTGCTGGGCGCCCCTCCATTTCCTCTGCTCCTCCAGCATTGACTCCAGTGTTTTTGGCATCTGGGCCTGTTTTGCTGCGTGTGAGGTGAAACCTGAGGATAGTTGAGATTTGCGTATTATTAATAATTTGGAACATTCTTTCGATTGTTAATAGTTGACAGTTCTTTTGAGAGCTGTTTATTCCTATGTTTTGGCCACTTAGCTATTGGGGAATGGCCTTGATACCAAACCGTTACCTGAGAAATTTGCTACAGAGGTGTTACCTACCCCACCCCCATTTGACCAGTGGGCTGGTTAGCAAAGTCCTGCCAAGAGCTTCCTCGAGGCCTGATTCTGGACCTCCTTTTCCTGGCCCACTCTGGGGTGTTGGGACTAGCAGGGGTGGGGAACCACATGTGAGGCCACAGGTTCCCCACCCCCGAACTAGACTCTTTCCAGGATTGTTCCAGCTCTAAATTCACGCTTGTGATCAGAAAGAGGCATGTTCTTCCCTGGTGTCTCGAGCCCTAGTGTCCATCTGTGCACCTCTGTACAAGTCCAGCCAGATAGGGGCTTAAGAAATAGAGAGGCTTTGTGTGGTTATTCATCTTAAAGGAAAAGAGTTGAAATATTATACATTTGATGTCTGCGCTTTTGGCAGCAAACATCACAGCTAGAAAATCCTGTTCCTGGTAACAGGAGATCTAGGACAGTTTGCCAACTGTTCCAAAAATGCAAATCAAGGCCATATTTGCTTTGTGTTCTCAGATAGCTAAGTGGTGACCATGCTTGGTTTTTTTCTGGTGCCTCCTTTGTGGAAAGAGAGTTCATAGGATTCCCAGCGTCCAACACCCCCCTTCCCCATTCTGACTTGGGACTTGAGAAAAGTATGCAGGAACCCACCACGTGAATGAGGGCGCATCTTTGGACTATTGTGCAAGGCATTACTCTTTGTCTCTTTCAAGTCTTAAGACTTGAATGTCCAAGAATCTTGGTCTCTAATCTGCTTCTGCAAATTAGAGGGAGCCCCTTTTAACTTGTTTTTCATTGTCTTCTAATTGGTCCTTTAGGGATTATGTCAGACATAGGCTGAAATATAGGCCATCAGAAAGGATGTGGAAAATTGCTTTTTTTTAAATCTCTTTAGCTTGACTGTTTAGTTCTTTAAATTTGAACTTTTACTTTCAAGTAGCAAGTTTGGTTTTTTTTTTTTGGTTTGTTTTTTTGGTGAGGCTTGCTCAAGATCACACAGCTAGTAAGTGTCAAGTGTCTGAGGTGGGATTTGAACTCAGGTCCTCCTGACTCCAAGGCAGGAGCTTTATCCACTGCACCACCTAGCTGCCCCAATAAGTATTTTTTTTTCTCTCTCCTCCACCCCCAAATTGAGGGGGAGGGGGGCACGAAATAGAACCATGGGAACAGATTACATAGCCCCAAAAAAACAGATTTCCACATCGTCCATACCCAAGCCTTTCTCATTTCTGCAGGTAACATCGTTCATTTGTCCTCTGGAACCTTTCCTGGTTGTTCACTGACTACATTAATCAGAATTTTTCTTTTTTCTTTCTTTTTTTTTTTAAATCTACAATTCAGCCTGACTTTCAAAAGTATACTCACTACAACTACCTAAGCCCTGGGAAGAGGGATTCTGTTTTCAAAATGTTGGTGGGCATCAGAGTAGTCCAAACCTTTCCATTCAAGTAGCTGTTTTGCTAGAGAAACTAATCCTCTCCTGTCTAGCCCTGGCGGGCCCACTGGAATCCCTGAAAGAAATTAAGTCACCATTTCCAAAGGTTCTGGGTTTGTCCTTGTTCCTTTGAGATGGTTGCTGGGGAACTAGTCTTTGAAATCTCCTATTAACATAATTGCACTTCCCCCAACCCTGTTTAGAATTTAGCACAGTGAGACTTCAGAGGCCATCTCTTAGCCCTTTCAGGCCCAGCCTCCATCCACTTTGATGATGCTGCTGGTGGGATGGGGGAGCAAGGCCGAAGCTGGGAGCTTCAGTGTTTAGGTAGAGTTGGGTGTGCAGAATTTCTGATTCTTTGTCATTGGCCCTAGAGGGGCCTCCTTTGTTCCCAGTCTGAGTCAATTTCCTATTTCTTGCTGTTAGAATTCCAAAGAGAAGTTGGAGTTTGGAAGGGAGGACATTTGAGGAAGCTTAGAGGTAGTTAGCTATCATTAAAACAAAACAAAAACCAGATTCTTTAATTAAGTAGTTCACTTTTGGTCACCAAGGGAAAGTCATTGTAAAGACCTCTTTCCAGATGACTTGTCTTTTAAGTGACCACATTGTCCCAGGTTTCTGGAATTTAGGGTTGAAATGGCTTAGTGATTATCTGTTATACCCCCACCCCCCCCAATCACCAATAAAGTGGCCCAGGCAGGAAGGAAGGGGCTCAGCTTAGGGGTCAAGAGAGGTGCCCTGCAGTTCTTATCCAATTCCCTCCAGAGCCCAGATGAGAGCTTTAGCCAAAGGGATGAACCTTCTGGTATCTGGACTCCCTGCCCTGTGTACGTGGTTATTTACCTCCTTTGAGATAGCAGATTGCTCGTGGCTTTTTCAAATAGGTTTTTATTGATATCTTTTGTCTTTACCTCACCCACATTTTCCCATGTATCATTCTTCCTTTCACTACCTCCCAGTGAACCATCTTGTAGAACAAGACATTTTTCAGTATGTTGGGAAAATGGACAGTGTTCCAAACTCCTGAATACCCTCCCTTCCTACCTCCCTGCCCTCTATAAAGGAGAGAGTGGTTTTTTGAACAGCATTATCAGTGCACATGCACAAGTTAGCTTAGTCAAGATAAACCAACCCTCACATTAACCATGTCCCAAAATGGTTATTCCTTTCTGTGCCTTTAGTCTTTAAGTCAAGAGGTGGGGAGGCAAGTTTCCTCATTGGGCCTCAGGAGTCGAAGAATCACACAGCATCACAGATTTAGAGCTGGAGAAGAGGACCTTAGCAGCCAACTAGTACAACTCTTTGTCTTTACAGAGAGTTTATGTGATTTGCCTAGTGTCACACAGGATTAGAGTAGTGAGTGACAAGAGATAGGATGTTGAAACCTCCAATCCTTTCAACTTGGACTCCTAATTCAGAGTACTTTACACATCAACATAGCTTTTCTTTTAATTAAATGTTTTTTATCCCGAACTTAAACAGCAAAAAAAGAGGATTTTATATGAAAACAACTTTTTTTTAACTATATAATAAATACTTCATGTTATTTGCAAAACTGTCCTGTTTGTCTGTGCTTCCTTCTAAACTTTTCTTCTGTCCACCTAAAGAATGTTTCAATGCTCCCCCCTTTTTATGATACTGTTGCTACCCCTCCCAATAAAAAAGAGGGGGAAGGTGCTGAACTCTTGGAATAAACGGAGTCCAGCCCAATGAATCTACCCAGAGGCCACGGCCACACGAGTAGTGAGTGGGTCTCTTTCAGCACCTTAAGTCCATACCCTCTGTCAGGAATGGGTAACATGCTTCCACATGGATCCTCTGGAGACATACTTGTTCATGGTCTTTGAAGTGTGGCTGTTCTTGGTGTAAGCTGTGTTCCTGGTTCTGTTCCTACTGCCCAGAATTTCCTGAAATCTACTTTTTCACCATTTCGTCTGGTGTAATAATATTCCATTACATTCATACTATAGTTTGTGTGACCATTCCTGAGTCACTGGGCACTGCGGTTTCCAGATATTTATTTGATTTTATTTTTCTTATAATTCCCCTCTTCAGGATTGGGAAGATTTTCTTCTGGCTGTTCTCACATGATATTATCATCTCTCTAAAACTTACCCCCTCTGTATCCATTTATTTCAGATAAGAATGAAGGTCTGGTGTCCGTTCCCTCTACTCTTCGTGCTTTTGTTTGTTTGCTATTTATTGATTCATTTATTTATTTATCATCTTATTCTCACATGTCCCAAGTAGGACTAGTTCTGTGTGTCTTCTTTCTCTTTTCTAGTCCATTTAGACTCCCTTCCTTTCCCTTCCCACCCTTCCCCCACCCTTTAAAATCCTCAGAACAGAACCAATTGGCCTTCTAGGACACTTCCTTATTTTACTCTCTCAATACTCTTTAAAGGCATTTAGAGTCTGAAAGAGGATACTTGTTTCTTCTCCTAGCAGAATGTTAGCACAACATAATTGACCTTTTTTAGGTGTCTCTTAATTCTGGTGTTTGCATTTCAAAGTTCCATATTTTCTTATAGGTTGATAATTTAGCTTTACAAGGTTATTCTTGGTTGCTTTTGCTTTTTGGAATATTGCATTCCAAACTTCTCCTCTCATTTATAATCAAAACTGTACAAGTCTTGTGTGATCCTGACTGCTTTACCACATTTTTTTTCCTTTGATTTGGAAACTCTGGATCGTGGCACACATTCTGGGCCTTTGAGAACTGCTTTCTGGAATTGGTCAGTGGATTCTTTCTATCGTCACTTTGCGCTTGGGCACTAGATAAATGCTTATTCTCTTCCTTTCTGTCAAAATCAAAAAAGGGAATTGCTATAACACCTTAAGATTGAGTCATGTAGCAAAAGATGGACAGTTTTCCAAAAAGTCAAACTGTCAACTGCTATCTTAAAATGATTCCAAAGCACTGACAATCAGACAAATGAAAATTAAAATAATTCTGAGGTACCACCTGACATCCATCAAATTAGCAGAGATGGGAAGAAAACCTCATCTGTTGCTTTCATGCAACACCTTAGGGTTCATCAAACCCTCTTTTTTGGTGAAATCACTGAGGAGTCAGTGCCTGGAGAGGGAGACTAGAAATACTCCTCTTTTGTTCCCCAGTGTGCTCTACCTAGGTGCCTGAAACCTGTCATAGCAGTGATGGGTATAGTTTCCCTGCCTTCTCTACCCAGTAGAGAATATATTTCTTAAAATTTATTGTCTTTTTCAGTTAGCTACTATTAACTTTTTATTTTTAAATAGTATTTTATTTTTTGCAATTACATGTAAAGATAGTGTTCAGCATTTACTTTTTAAAATATTAAAATTTTTTTTTTTTTTTTTTTTTTTTTTTAAATTTTTAACATGTGTTTTTAAAACTTT